>NC_057800.1:695635158-695707658 GCF_018294505.1 Triticum aestivum
AGCCGCGCGCCGCTGACCCGGCGGAGCCGCGCGCCGCCCGAGGTTTGCCGCCGCCTCGTTTTCCGTGCCATTCAAAAAAATAAAATTCCGTTCGTCATTTTCCTTTTTCGTCGGATTAAATCCGCGATTTTTCTGATCGCGATTCCCGATCCGATTTTCGTTTTCGTTTATCTTTTCGCTCGTTTATCGGAATCAGGCGATTCAAGCGCCTGGAGTTTCGTCTCAAAACCCTCTATCCGAATAATCAACTCAAACAAGTTTTTGCTACTGTAAAATTTGACTTAGATTCAGATTACTAGAACGAAGTTGTTTTCTTTCACAGTTTGACTTTCTTTGCTTCGTTCGTTTTGATTTCTTTTGCCAACCGGAGTTCTTAAGTTGAACCTTCTGGTTAAATCTCTTATTTGAGTTTTACCTGTGCATTAGATGAGTACTTATTGTATGCTTGTTTGTTTGTCTGCGATAGAATACCCGAAGTGCGCCGCCTCTTACTTCGAATCGTTAGGTTTCGCGGATCATCAGCAAGGCAAGTAACACTTTGATCATACCTTTTCTACAACCCAGTTTTTCTTGCATTAGATCAATCCTCACACATTGCATGATTAGGATCTAATCAAACTGTGGGATGGGAATTAGATGAGGTAGTACCTATTACCTATTTATTGTCAAACCTTTGGGAGTTACTTCTGCGTTTGCTTATTATGCCATGCTATGCTAGTAGACGTGGATTGGGTGAGTGATATCCATGACAGATGTGAGATTGATAATGAAGGGTTTATCTAAGGTGGCAACTTAAACACACATCTGGGTGGATTGAGGCACTTGGGTATTCCAGGACTTGCCTGTTTTTCTTTGGACCGCCACCCAGGCTCAAAGGGATCATGAGATTATTCATACTAGAAACTTCCGTGTGCAGCCACAAGCCATTATGGGCTCTGGCATAGTTGAGTAAGTCATGCGAACTCTTACAGGGTAGACTAGCAGATGTAGGGGAAAGTAGGTGTACCGGTCTATCCATCGTAAGGTGCTAGTGCTTCTGAAAGACTATGTCTCGGTCATCCGTTTCTCAAACACCATGTAGTGCGAGAAATCCAACGGAGGCGATCGAGTCTTGTGGGGAAAAGTGCGCAAACCTCTGCAGAGTGTAACAAACTAATCATGGTTAGCCGTGTCCCCGGTTATGGACATCTTGAGTATCTAGTACCTGGATTATCATGTGAATCTCAACATGTTACTTTAAATTAATTTTGTTGGGTTTAATGATGTTATTTTAATTGGGATTGAGAATGCTGTCAACCATTCTCAATGTTTAACAACCACCATGATAGTTAAATGAAATTTATTCCTTTGAGGTAGGGAAAAATTGGCTTTACGCAAAAACTGTAACCATAGAGCTTTCCAACAGCCAAATATGCATGTAGTTAGCTGTTTCATTCCATTACTCTCTATGTGTTACCTTGCCAGCATATTCCATGTGCTGACCCGTTTTCGGGCTGCAACATTAATGTTGCAGACTTTTCAGACGATGATTAAGGAGTTTTTAGGTCGTGGTTCTATACTCAGTGATGCCGTTGGAGTTGATGGAATCACTTATCTTCCAAGCCTTCCGCTGTTATCGTTATTAGATGGCCTTAAGCCATATTCATTGTAATAATTTCTCTTTTGAGACACTCGATGTAATAAGTGTGTGATTGCTACTCTGCTATAAATCCTCCGAGTACTGTGTGGTGTCAGCATTACTGATCCAGGGATGACACCGGAGCACAGAGATCAGACTGTTTGAGGTCTGGTCGCTACATTTATACTTGTTTTGCCTTCCTATGCTAGTTGATTCTTGCTCCTATAAATTATGTACTCACAAAATCCCTAGGAATAGGAAGTGGGTTAGACTTAAATATGCTAGTCATATTCTTCATGATGCTCCCTTTATGTTTTAATTCTTATCTTTTACGTGAGCATCATTGAAATCATCATGCCTAGCTAAAAGGCATTAAAGAAAAGCGCTTGTTGGGAGACAACCCAATATTTAACCCTACTGTTTTTGTGTGTTATCATGGTTAAGATACTGTAGTAATCATGTTTTATAGCTTTTGTTTCAATAAAGTGCCAAGTAAGACCTTTAGGAAGACTTGGGTGAAAGTTAATGTGATCTTGCTATAAAAAACAGAAACTTTGCGCTCACGAGATTAGCTGCCATTCTTTTTACAGGAGAGTGATTTGGTGCTGATTCTTTTTTAAGAAGATCAATAGACAAGTTCCTCACGTCCACAAATTTATTTCATAATTTTTTGAGTAGCACAAGTATGGTTAGTGTTCAGATCATTGCAGACTGTTCTGTCTCTGACAGATTCTGTTCTTATTGCAAAGTTTTCTTGTTTTCTAGTTCCTATGACTTATATTTCTCAATATAAATTGGAGAAATGACATGGTACAGTAGGCATTGTGTGAGAACAATTATGAACCTTGTCTTTGACAGTACCAAAGTGAATGGTTTACTCTTTATCATACTAACCTATCTCACGAAGTTCCGTTATGTTTTGTGTGATTGAAGTTTTCAAGCTTTGGGTGAGATATCGATATGAGGAGAATAAGGAGTGGAAAGACCCTAAGCTTGGGGATGCCCGAGGCACCCCAAGGTAATATTTAAGGAAGACTCCAGCGCCTAAGCTTGGGGATGCCCCGGAAGGCATCCCCTCTTTCATCTTCAAAACTATCGGTATACCTTACTCGGAGCTATATTTTTATTCGTCACATGATATGTGTTTTGCTTGGAGCGTATTTTCAATTTTACTTGCTGTTTGAATAAAACCATTGGATCTGAATTATTAAATGAAAAAGAATCCTCCCATGGCTAGTGAATTATTTGACTACTCAGTGTCCTTCACTATATCTTTTGGAGTAGTTTGTCATTTACTCACGTGCTTCACGTATATCCTGTGAGTAAATGGTTGAATAATTGAACATCATAAATCTGAATTTATATATGTTTCATATGGTTATACCATGGGGAGTAATGACTTCACATAGAAAAAGTATAGGTAGTAAACTTATTGAAAGTTAGCAAACGTAGAATTGGTCACTTGAACAATTCATGAAAGAATATGGAAGGAAGAGAGATTTCACATATAAACATACTATCTTGGACATCTTTTGTAATTGTGAGAACTCATTGAAATATGACATGCTAAAAGGTTGATGTCGGACAAGGAAGACAACGTAATGGGTTATGTTTTCTTATATACGAAATAAAGTATATTGTCTTGGATCATCCAACATGTTGAGCTTGCTTTTCCCCCTCATGCTAGCCAAATTCTTTGCACCAAGTGGAGATACTACTTGTGCTTCCAAACATTCCTTAAACTAGTTTTGCCATGAGAGTCCACCATACCTACCTATGGATTGAGTAAGATCCTTCAAGTAAGTTGTCATCGGTGCATGCAATAAAAATTGCCTTGTAAATATGTATGATCTATTAATGTGGAGAAAATAAGCTTTATACGATCGTGTGATGTGGAAAAAATAAAAACGACGGACTGCATAAGAAAGGTCCATATCACAAATGGCAATATAAAGTGACGTTCTTTTGCATTAATATTTTGTGCATCCAATCATAAAAGCGCATGACAACCTCTGCTTCCCTCTGCGAAGGGCCTATCTTTTACTTTTATCTTCTACCATTATGCAAGAGTCATGGTGATCTTCACCTTTCCTTTTTACATTTTATCCTTTGGCAAGCACATTGTGTTGGAAAGATCCTGATATATATATATATCCAATTGGATGTAAGTTTTCATGAACTATTGTTGTTGACATTACCCTTGAGGTAAAACGTTGGGAGGCAAAACTATAAGCCCCTATCTTTCTCTGTGTCCGATTAAAACTTTGAACCCACAAATATCACATGAGTGTTAGCAATTGTGAAAGACTAAATGATAATTGAGTATGTGGAGTTTGCTAAATCAAAGCTCTGACATAGACACTTCCTGAAAATAAGATGAATTGCAATTGTTTGATGACTGAGAATATAGTTTGTTAGTTTCAAGAAAGTTTATGATCTATACTTTAACATGTGAATAGTTTGTTACTTGATCATGAAAAGTTTTATGAAGATGAGCCACTGTTATGATATATAATGATGCTATAAAAAGTGATTGAAACTATCATTGATGAAACTTATGCACTTGCTAGCATTCACACGTCATAAATTATTTCTTTTATCATTTACCTACTCGAGGACGAGCATGAATTAAGCTTGGGGATGGTGATACGTCTCCAACGTATCTATAATTTATGAAGTATTCATGCTATTATATTATCAACCTTGGATGTTTTATATGCATTTATATGCTATTTTATATGGTTTTTGGGACTAACCTATTAACCTAGAGCCCAGTGCTAGTTTCTGTTTTTTCCTTGTTTTTGAGTTTTACAGAAAAGGAATATCAAACGGAGTCCAATTGACGTGCCAATTTTTGACGATTTTTATGGTCCAAAAGAAGACCCCGGAGTAAAAGAGTTGGGCCAGAAGAGTCTCGGGCTGCCCACGAGGGTGGGGGCGCGCCCACCCCCCTGGGCGTGGGCCCCTGCCTCGTGGACGCCTCGGGCACCTCCTTGATGTGAGACCGACGCCAAAAATTCTTATAAATACAAAAACCTCGGAAAATTAACCTAGATCGGGAGTTCCGCCGCCAGAAGCCTCCGTAGTCACCAAAAACCAATCTAGGCTCTCTCTGGCACCCTACCGGAGCGAGGGGGCCATCATCACCGGAGGGCATGAAGGAGGATCCCGGAGGGGCCATCATCACCATGAAGGCCAAGTACCAAAGGATGAACCTCTCCGCATCCAGGGGGAGGCCATGGAGGAGGAAGCACAAGGGGGAGAACCTCTCCTCCTCTCTCTTCACTACAAAAAAAAGACACATCCGTGACATTTTGGGCTGAACAAATTTTTTTTCTGTCATGCATATGACACTTCATTGTGACAAAACCCGGTATCATCATAGATGTGGTGGGCTCCTACTTCTATGACAAAAAATCATGACAGAAAATGGGCTTTTTGTCCTGGGCGGGCCGGAGACGCAGCTGCATGACATTCTTTGGGCCGTCCATGACGGAAAAAACCATGGTAGAAGCGAGGGGGAGGAAATTTTTGGGGAGTTCCCGGTTACGGTGGGAGGTCGGGGGCCAAGCGATGCGCGTTTCTCTCGTACACATATGCGCGTGTGTGCGAGGCGTTGGCTCTAACTGAACCTGAGCGAGGCGTTGGGCTCTAACTGAACCCGAGCGATTGCACTGCAGGCTACATGTTACTGAATCCGAGTGATCGATCGATGGCTGTTAACTGAACCCGATCGAGCGATTCCTTCGCTACTGCTGCTAACTGAAGCCGGTCGATGCTGCCTCTGGGATGAACAGTGAGCGTTGCGCGGGGGGGGGGGGGGTGGATGAACAGTGAGTAGTGGCGTTCCCTCTGGATGAACAAGACCCCGTGGTGTGGTGGAGGGTTGGATGAACAGTAGATGGTGGTGGGGTGCCCGTGGAGGGGTGGTTGAACAGGACCCTGTGGTGTGGAGGGCTGGATGAACAATAGATGGTGGAGGGGTGCCCGTGGAGGGGTGGTTGAACAGTAGCCGGTGGAGTAGCGCGCGGTGGAGGCTGGATGAACAGGAGCCCGTGGAGGCTGGAGGAGGTCGACGGTGGACATCAACAGTATCCCATGGAGTCCCATTTTGCGGTACGCCACAGCCCTCCCGATGAACAGGACCCCCGTTTTGACCGTAGGAGGTCCGTTTCGTCTGTTTTGCGGTACGCTACACCCCTCCCGATCAATAGGACCCCTGTTTCAACCGTAGGAGGTCCGTTTCCTCCGTTTTGCGGTACACCAGACCCCTCCCGATTAACAGGACCCCGTTCCGAATGTAGGAGGTCCGTTTCCTCCGTTGTGCGGTACGCCAGGCCTCGTTTCCTTCGCCTATTCCGTCCAAGCCCTCCCGATGAACACGACCACGCATTCCATTCCGACCCAGCCAGTTGGCTCCCACGCGTTCCGTTGCCTCCCGATGAACACGACGCATTCGGTTGCCTCCTCATGAACACGACGCATTCCGTTGCCTCCCCATGAACACGACGACGATGCTATTTCTCCATTCTGACCCAGCCATGTACACGAGCCCTGGCCGTACGTATGCGCGAGTAGGCGTTCGAGACCCTGCCCGTGTGTGCACATACGTGGCCGTATTTTCTTTCTTGCACCCTGGCCGCTGTATGTACGTGTACATGCTACGTGCGCGCCTCTACTACGACACGTACGCGCCTCTACTACGACACGTGCGTGCCTCTACATCCACCAGTATATATGTACGTACTCGTTCGCGACCAGAATGACAACACTACGTACGCTTTGACCAGGTGGGTCCCGACTGTCAGGCACTTCCTTGCCTGCGAAGATGTAGCTGGTGGGTCCTAGCTGTCAGGTGGAGGAATCATTATTTTCCGCTTAATAAGGAGGCACTTCCTTGCCGCAGCCGTGGACCCAGCTGCCAGCCTCTCCACGTACAGTCCACATCCGATGGAAGTCGTTCCTTGACCACGTTGACCCCGCCGCGCCGAGAGCACCAGGGCGGTGGATGACGGCGAGGCCTAGGAAGGGGACGACGGGGAACCGGGGAAGACGTGACAGTGGAAGGCCACGTGGAGAGGAGTACGAGGGTTCACTGGTTCGGCTGTGGTGTGAGGCTGCCGTCGCCGCAGGGCCTCGCCAGCGGTGGGAATAGTAGGGGGCGGTGAGGCCTCCGCGACAGCACAGCCGGCCACGGGAGGCAGGAGCATGCGGCACGACCGACGCTGCTTTGGGCGGCTGGAGCAAGAAGACCAGAGGTTGAAGAAGAAGTACGGCCGTTGGATGGACATCAGACGGTCACTGGAGCTAGAATCGTTCATATTCACTAAAGTTGACAAAGGCCCCCGTCCCAGTCAACTTAGTAGGCCCACAAGTCAGCCTCCCACCATGGTGGGTCCTAGCTAGCAAGGGGAGTATTCATTTTTTTATGCGTAATAAGGAGGCACTTCCGGTGGGTCCGAGCTGACAGCGGGGGGGGGGGGGAGGGGACTTTTTTTCGTGAAATACGCTGGCCCGTCCGGTGGGTCCCAGCAGTCAGGGGGGAAACGTTTTTTCGCGAAATAAGGTGGCCTGTCCGGTGGGTCCTTGCTGTCAGGTAGAGGAATAATTATTTTGCGTGTAATAAGGAGGCACTTCCTTGCGGCCGCCTGGACCCAGCTGTCAGCCTCTCCACGTACAGTACTCTTCCGATGGAAGTCGGTCGTTGACCATGTTGACCACACCATGCCGAGAGCACCAGGGCGGTGGTCTAGACGACGGTGAGGCCTAGGAAGGGGACGATGCGGAGCCAGGGAAGACGTAGCAGTGGAAGCCCACGCGGAGAGAAGTACAAGGGTTCACTGGTTCAGCTGCGGTGTGAGGCTGCCGTCGCCGCAGAATAACAGGGGGTGTGGGTGAGTAGAGGGATGGCCTGACCAGCAGTGGGAGTAGTACGGGGCGGTGAGGCCTCCGCGGCATCACAGCTGGCCACGGGATGCAGGAGCACGCGACACGACCGGCGCTGCTTTGGGCGGCTGGAGCAAGAAGACCAGAGGTTGAAGAAGCACTACGGCAGTTGGATGGACATCATACGATCACTGCAGCTAGAATCGTTTATATTGACTAAGTTGACAAAGCCCTTGGTACGCGTCAATTTAGTAGGCCCACAGCTTGGATTTGGCAGAGAACATATAGCCCATTTGCAATTTGTAAGAATGTACATCCCATTTTTTAATTCTAATGGAATTTACTACAGCCCATTTACAGTTTGTTAAAAGTACAGCCCAACTTCTAGCTAGGACAACGATTAATAATTTCAAACAACCGCTCAAAACAGAATTCAAAAAGAATTCCCACATTTTGATGGGATCCAAAATATTTTTATCCGAAATTTCTAGTCAGGTCAAATATAATTTCAAAATAAAGTTGTATTATGTTAACATCCAACGAAATATTGAGCGCGCAACAAGTAATGAAATTAAAATTTTCAAATTCCAAAAATAATATATTTTTCAAACTAATTATGTATTTGGTGCATAGTAACTATCTAGTTATTATAATTACATCCCATTTATTATTTCTTAAAGTTCATTTTCTTGTTAAGCCTAATGCATACCTCCTAGGAAAGTTTGTAGCCCAGCGGGGCGGAGAATAACAAGTTGACCCGGATATTGTGTACAACTGTCGGCCCAGTTGCATTGCTGATGTTGAAAAAAGTCCTGTGTAGTACAATACAACCTAACATGGTTACTCAGTCCACATTCAGTGACGCCGGAAAGGCCCAAACAAGGCTTCTGTACAACTTTTTGAAGTCACTGAGCTCAATTAATAACTTAAGAAAAAAGTTATATTACAGTGGAACCTAATTAAAAGCTGTCACGAGCAAATAAATAATTCAACGGGTCCCACTTGTGCGTCTGCGTGTGTGTGTGTGTGCATGTGTGTGTGTGTGAGAGAGAGAGAGAGATAGAGAGAGAGAGAGACCCATCGGTCGATGCTCGTAAATACATCTTTAAGCCATATGCATTGTTGATGCTCAGTAAAAACTTATATAGTTGACACAATCATATAGAACATCATAGCACACTGAACTTGCATACAAAAATTTCATGCAGGCGGCACAATCAGGATGGAAGCAGTGGATCGTTGCGGGAAGGGCTATGTTGAAACCAACGAAGTTGAACATAACGGTTTATCGTCTTTATCAATGACGCGGAAATATCTTGAATGTTCTGCAAAGAAAACAGACAGACAACACAATAAGTTCTGCTAGCACATTAAGTTGACGTACAACCCTTTCTAAAAAAGTTCTGGTACAAAATTAGAACAGGTCACAATCAAATGTACTGGCATATCAGTTCTTCACACCCATAGCTCGGATTTAACTAGTACTCCCTCCATCCGGGAAAAGTTGTCCACAGGGCAGTGTATTTGTTTTTTTGCAAAAAAACCCACAGAGTTTTAAACACGTCACAAAGAAGTCCATCTCCTTCCTCCTCCCCATTCTCCCATGCCTTGAAGCCATTGCTGGCTACCCACCTGCGCCGCCGCCCTCCTAGATCTATGCCGCGACCAACACCAGAACCGTGGCCCAGCCCGCGACCAACAACAGCGCCGCCGCCCGCTTGGACCTGTGCTGCGACTTACCACCTGCACCGCCCGCCGTGAAGGCGACCTGCGCCGGTGCCCTCCTCGAGCTACGCCGCCGGCCCCGTTGAAGGTCGCCGCCCACGTTCTCCCACCTTCTCCGCCCACCTGCGCCTCTGATTTCGTCCGCTTTGGCCGTTGGCGCTGTGGACAATTCCGGCCACTCCCGCCTCTCATGCTGCTACTGGTGGACGACGCCGGCGCCGTGGACCTATGATGCTGCTTTTGCCTTTTCCCCTGCCTCGCCTCTACTGCCACTCCCGCCTGTGCTGATGACTCTGCCCCGCCCGCCTCTGCTAGTGCTGCTGTTCAAGAGAAATAATCCAGGACAAAGGCTGTACACTGCTACTAAATGATGAACAGATTATAGTGAAAATTTAGTTTGATGCCATGAAATTCGTTGAGTAATACTCTTGGCATTCTTGGAGATCTGCTAGTTTTTGGAAGTTTTTCTTGCTATAGTTAACTGAAAATGTTCAGTGTTCCAATACTGTAGAGAAACTACAGTGCCTGTAATTCAATTATGACTCCTTTACTGAAACTGTAGTGTTTGCTAAAACTGAGATGTAAACTAAAGGAGTTTGTGATTTTCAGAAGCTATAGCATACTCCAACAAGTGATAAATGCACTCAAAAGTTCACTGAGAAAATGCAAAGGCTGCTCACTTGTTACTGAAAGTTTTCTGGAGTGATAAATGCACGCAAAAGAAGTTCAGTTAACTATTACTGTTGTTGTATGAATTCCAACCAGGTCAATTTGTTGTCAATTACTCTGTAATACTCAACCAGGTTTATGCAAAATGAAGATCAACCATGTTTATTTGGATTTATTTGGATTTATTTGAATCATTTGAATTTATTTGCTTTATTTGGATTTATACACCATTTGTCCAATTGCAAACATACCTAAAGTGTCCAATTTTCCAATTTCAGTCATTCATTTTACAAAGAGCTAAGCATAGCCATGACTCTTCCCTAAATATTCCTGTAGAATCAATTCAAGCAGCACAAAACTGAAAACTGCCACAACCCCTTAACTAAGAGTTGATAAAAACATGTCCCTAAAATTGGAATTATTTGAATTGGCTAGATTTATTCTTCTTCATATACAGAAAAAGATGCTATTGTTCGTCGACTAGTTACTTCAAATTTAGAACTGAATAAACACTTGTCATCTTCAGTAAACACTTGTAAATCTAGAGTGGTTTTAAACTTAGAATGCACCAAGTACTAATATCCTTTGCCAGGCTACACACCATCTACTTGGAGTAGACAGCAAGATTCACAAAGACATGCACACTTCAATAGACTTGTGAATGCTAGCAAAGTGATAAGTAAAAACTTGGATGTTCTCAGAAATATAGCACCAGAGGACATTAAGTGAACTGGCCTGTATGCTAAAGGCAAGGAAATGCCACCTTCTTTTCTTCTTCGAGAAGTTGATGAACTGGCCTGTATGCTGCAGCTACACATAGGTTCTGCAGAAAATGCACCAAAAGAGTTACACACAGGTGAAGTAAGTGGAAAGCAACATTTAATCTCCACTTCTTTTCTTTTGGTAGTGAAATTCAATCTGAAGTTTGTAAGCACAGAAAATGCACCAATACTGAACATTTATTCCCACCTCCACCACCATCTTGTCAGTTTCGACAGTGTGTGTATGGAGTAGTTTTGATGGCAGTATAATTGTGCATCATGTAAACATTATGAGAATGATTAAGGGTTCAACAATCAGATTATAATTATGACCAGAATAGAGGAACAAATATCATGGTTAGTTTTATAAAAAAAATCAGTAATGGAGTTACTCACTAGAAGTTACTATAGTTACTCACTTGAACTTACTGTAGTAGTGGCCAAAATTCAGAAACGTTACTAAACAGCAGAAGTAATGGCCAAAATTCAAAGTACTAAAAAGATTATACACTAAATATACAGTGTTATCCATGTTCTGTATCCAGGACATTTGCATTATTCAGAGAAGGATAATGCAAACTGAAAAGTGTTACGCAAACTAAAAACTGATCCATGTTCTGTATCCAGGACACTAATTTTTGACATTTGAAGCTACATTTCAATTGTTATGCCTCTGTCAATTATTAGATTATTCAGAGTATTTAAATTATTCAGAGATCCATGTTCTATATCCAGGATAATGCAAACTGAAAAGTGTTAAAAAGACCATGTGTTTTTTTGGGTCAAAATCTACATGTAAAACTGAAAAGTGAAAATAAAAATGGAGAATGTTGTGTCTCCCACTCACGCGCTCAAAAAAAAACTATGACACATTTTTTATCTGTTTGCATATGCCCCACCTATCAGGAAGGATGGGAACGTACACTAACAGGTACGACTCATCAGTCTACCCACATAGCCTTTTCGTTTAGTCTACCTAGCCGTCTAATCAACTGCCTGCACGCCACTTCTCCCATTTACTTCTCCATCGGGAACCGATTCTCCTCGGCTTCTTCAGTTCCCCTTTGTCTTCATTTGCATCCAAACCCCACTGCATTCACATTGTTTTAACCTCTTTAAATAATCATCTACTACTTCAGTTAGACTAGCCATCTAATCCTAATTCTCCAAACCATAGCCCTCCATTCCAGCGGTTCCATATGGCGGAAGAGATCGAGATGCAGGTTTTTAGCGTCCAACATGTCCTTGTCGAAGGCTCGATGCGCATAGTTGCCACCGTCACCGTCCACCCAAGGGTTGTTTGGCAGTGGATCAACAATGTATCCAACTCCCTTGAAACGGTAGAGACGAGGGTCATCGGTCCCGACACAGAGTACACGGAGCGTGCCCCTGGGAAGATCCAGTGCACCGCCGTCCTTCAGCTGTGCCACGAAGATGATGTTTTGGTGTACCACATCATACACTCGCCCTCCATACCACGTGAGCTTCACGATTTCTTGTCTCGGGAGTACATATACTTCTGTGGGGCAGCCATCGAAGGGGACAAACAGAAGCTAGAGCCGTACAACCTTGATTTGAAAAGCATCGCTGACCTACAAACCAGAATCAAAATTCCTGTAGAAGATTGTGATAAACAGACACCATCCCTATTCGACGTAGCAAATTTTGTGCTCGGTACAAATCTTCAGAAGGGTGACGAGATGGTGGCATTAAGTTCGTCTGGATGGGAGAATTATCCCTTGACGTACGAGCGGATAAAATATGCTGCTCTCGATGCCCGTGAGTTTCAAGATAGCTGCAAGGTCCAAAGAGCTTGTTGCGAAGCCGTCTCCCACAGAGAATGAGAACAACAACAACAACAACAAGAAGAAGAAGAAGAAGAAGAAGAAGAAGAAGAAGAAGACGAAGACGAAGAAGAAGAAGAAGAAGAAAAAGAAGAAGAAGAAGAAGAAGAAGAAGAAGAAGAAGAAGAAGAAGAAGAAGAAGAAGAAGAAAAGGCTGCACCAGCAGGAGGGCATTATGGATGATGAACTATTTCCTCTCTTGTAAAAAAATTATTCCCTCTCGGTGTATATTGATATAGATGGACTATTTCGATGGTGTGCATGTCTTTGGAACAGAGTAGTAGCATGGGTCCACTTGACTATAAGGAACTATTTATCCGCATATATAGCTTTCTCTGCTACTCCTTCTAGTGATCGGTATGCAGTGCATGTGTCCGTAGACATGACAGCTTGTGTGCATGACATATGGGCAACCTAAAATGTGGCGAGCATCAAGTTTCTACCACAGCAACCCGTGATTCCCATGACGCCGCTCGAACCCATGAAACCACACGTCCCCCGACCTGCGGCTCACCCCTCTTGGCCCCACTGCCCCTCTGCCTATGGGGGCATTACATGTGGACCAGTCACCTATCGGGTCCACATGTTATTGACTCAAAGGTAGGTGTAGTAAGGCGCTGAAGCTCAGTCCCGACGGCCCTGAGAGGGAAATGTAACTCCTGCGCCAGGGCTTGTGGTGCTCCCGCAGCACGAACTCGTGCCAAACTCAAGATTTGTTTTCTTTACTATACATGCACACAACGATTTAATGGACATTGCAATCTCAACATGTGATGGGGAGGTCTAAATTTGAATTTGAAACTTATAAAACGAAAAGATTCAAAACAAATAAACTGGGAGAGAGGGAGTATATCGTAGGATGTGTCCCATACAAAATAAGTCCCCTGGTTTGTCACCGTGAAGATGCGGTTAGAAAGGAGCACAACGTCTTCCTACTCGTACGACAACAAATTGGCCGTAGACAGCATGGTCCGCCTTTGACCGCCATGTGCAAGGTTCGTGCTATCTTATTCAATCTCACCGTGGTTCCATCGTACCAATTCATGCAGTGGCCCATTGCATGGCTGATCCCAATGTTGGACAAAGGTTCTACGGGAACGGTGTCACCGTTGTAAATGTTGTGCAAATTGATGTTGGAACCCTCCTGTACATATGCAAGCCAATCTCCACTCGCACCGAGCCTAACCTGTGAAACAGTGGGCAAGGGGAGAATTAGGAAATGGACACGGAAGTAGTCTTTAGAATGCATTTACTACGTGATCAAACTCATCTTACCTGCTCATTGGAGGAAATCCGAGTGCCCCTCAATGTCGGCATCTCAAGGGGCGTCAACTTGCAACTACGGCCACGCCGCGCTGGAGAGACCCCCAAGGAAACATCCTCATGCGTTCCATGGAACATCAAGATGCATTTGTATGAGTAGTTTATCTTGTGAGAGAAAAGGATGAACGAGGGAAGGCCTCTAGAGATAGAGATGGACACTACTACTACCAATGTGCTGGCCCGTGCGTTGCAATGGATCCAAAGTAGTAGAATAATACTTGTTCACGTGATTGAAATATAAACACTCTAGTTTTGATATGCATGTGTCAGCAGACATGACAGCTTGTCCATGGAAGTTGAACCACGGCGACCATCACGTTTCTTGTTTCTACCACTGCCACACCCACACGCGATTCCCACGACGCCGCTCCAACCCACGGCACGACGTCCCCCGACGTGGACATGGATCCTCTGACGTGGCTATCACTGCCTTGCCCTGCCTTTCCTTCGCTGACAGGTGGGACCCACGATTATGGGTCCCACATGTCAGTGATAGAATGGTAGGATTGTTCGCGTCAGGGGATCCTCATACCCCCGACGTGCCCCTCATCCCTCTCGGCCCCACCGCTCCTTTGCCTTTGTGTGCATGACATGCGGGCCAGCTGAACTGCGGTGACCATCAACTTTCTACCACATACACACCCGATTGGACGCGCTTTGCCTGCTCCGCTGCTGTGCTCTGATCCGTACTCCCGCACCATCGAATTTTCATCCAGCGGTTGTGACACATTTTTTCCCGGGCATCAATCCTTAGCTGGAGTACTTATGTACTCCCTCCGGTCCTTTTTACTCTACACATCGGATTTGCCGAAAGTCAAACTTTGCTAAGTTTGACCAAATTTATATTAGAAATTATTAGCATCTATAATATCTAATAAATATAATATGAAAATATATTCCAAGATGAATCTAATGATATTGGTGTTGTTATGTGAATGTCTATAATTTTTTATATAAACTTGGTCAAAGTTGGATGAGATTGACTTCACACAAACCTAATATGCAGAGTAAAAAGGACCGGAGGGAGTACTATAGGTAGTACCCTCCGGTGTGGCCATCTACGCCTTGTAACTCCCCGACGCCCAGCTGTGGCACCCTCGTCGCCACCACCGGCCGGTTCATCCCGAACGAGTGAGTTGCGAACCACGCCACCACCATGAGAATGACATGTGGGCCAGTCGCATTTAAGGTCCGCATGTCATTGACTCATAGGCCGGGCACTAAGCCACTGAAGTTCGGTCCCATGGGCCCCGAGAGGGAAATGTAACTCCTGCGGCAGGCCTTGTGGTGCTCCCGCAGTACGAGCTCGTGCCAAAACTGGAATTTGTTTCTTACTACTACCAACTAGTACTAGTAAGGTACACGTGCATTGCACGCATGAGATTCTGGTGGTTTGTGCATTATGCTTCTACATGTGGAGCTTTCTGGATTCTAACATGTGGCAAAATCTGGTGGAATGTAAGGTTTGGCAAGCTTGATTAACTTAGGTGAGTGTTTGGTTCAAGCCATACCTTAGGCAAGCCACACTCAGGCCCCACATGACATACACACAAAAAATGTGGCAAGATTCCCTTAGGCTTGCCAACTTGTTTCTCTCGTTTTGAAGAACTAATAACTTTTCCTAAGCTTAGTTGTGGCAAAGTTAGTCATGAATTAAGTTCAACGATGGAGTCTTCTAGATTATACATGTGGCAGAATCTGGTGGATGATATCCAACGGCCAGTAGTGCTCAGATTTTCCATCTTTGTACCGTCGGATTGGCTTCATCCAACAACCAACTTTCAAAGTTTTTCACACATTATATAGGGGGTATAGATATAGATCTGCCGGTCTGTTGCAATGGATCCAAAGTATATATATCTTTTTAGTGGAGTGCACTCTAAACACATTATCTATTTATTTTTCTCTAACCTTCCGTAGCCATGCAACCAAGCCACATAAGCTTCGTGGGTGCCTCCCACATCATATTATTCATACCATGTTGATTGAAAAAAAGATAAATCACCCAAAACAAGATCTTCCCGTTTTTTGTTCCTACGATGTTGTGCCGTGCACGTACCTACTAGTTGTATAGTGGTAGTACTAGTAATATAGTATTAGGAGTACAACCTCGGTATTAGTAGGAGTAGTACTAGTACGAAATGCTCCTACTCTATCAACGAGCCCCGTCTGACACCAAATTTCTTGGCTTTCGTGCTACAGCTAGATCTTCCCCTCGTTTCTGTTTTCCAACCCGGCGGCGGGCGGGGTGTCGGTTTGCTCAACGGCGGTCCCACATGAAAGTGAAAATTCTAGGCAACACGCCTTCCCTAAGCTATGTGTCGTGCCGGATGGGCCGTGTTGTACTCCTGATTCCCGGGCGTGTGGGGGTGCGACGCGAACGCGGCAGGCCTTTTCCTTTTACCAGCAATGTGCTCGTGCGTCGCGGCGGATCCAAAGTAGTAGAATAGTAGTATTTGTTCACAAACTTGAAAGAAATCACTATTGTTTTGATATAATCCTAATATATTACTCCCTCCGTACCTAAATATTTGTCTTTTTTGAGATTTCAAATGGACTATCACATACGGATTATATAGACATATTCTAGTGTTTCTAGCAAGATGCCCGCGTGTTGCACGAAGTTGATGGAAAAGGTAAGCACAACTTATAAATTGACGGATGGAGTACTAGTTACAGTGATGCATATAATTAAGCAAAGGGATCGCACATGTCGGTATTGACTGGAACGAGAATGCAACAACACGATAAGAATTAAGGCCACGATGATGTGATCGCAGTGGTGGTTACAGAAGGCAAGAAGAAAGATGGATCCATGAACGTACGACCTCCTCCTCCTCAACTTAGTGCGCTGGGCCACCGACCGGTGGCTAAGGAGCGGCGGCTTTTGTGGCGAGGTCGAGGTGCTTCCCAGCAAAGGCATCCAAGGCTTCCAGCCGGTTGAGGAAGGCCAACATCGTACCGTCCTCACTGGCCTTGTAGATACCTATGTACATGATTTCCTCGTACATGTGGATGTGTAGGTCGACGAATTCTTGCAGGGCGAGGCGCCTCGCGGCGAGCGTGACCTCCAGGTGGACATTCTTCGTGTCGTCGTCGGGCAGTCGCAGGGCCACCAGTGCTTGAAATAGGTTCCGGTCATGGAGGCCGATTAGGGTGGCAGGCAATGAGGAGCCCGGGCGCGCGGGCTGGAGGAGTACGACGATGCCGCCCGCGAGCTTCTTGAGGATGGTGAACTTGTTGCTGGTGGCAACGATCATCTGGTCCAATTGAGAGTCGTAGTTGGCGTCGAAGGCGGCCATCCACCAGCCGGTCTCCAACACCGTCTGGAGACGATCCTTGATGCCATGCCGCAGGCCAGCGTCATGGACCATCTAGCGCAGCCACTGGCCGCTCAGGCGCATTGCCGCCATGGGTCTGGAGTGAGATCTTTTGCGCTTAGTGTAGGTGCTTAGGCAAATGCTTAGGTGCGCATGATGTGGTCGATGCATTGGAATGGAGGGGCGCATTTATATGAGGGCAATGAGGGCAAACTGCGTTGCATTCACATCGTGCAGCCTATTTTCTCAGACCTCCTCCCATTACTTCCCTCATGCATTAATTGAAGGAGGATGCATTGGCCGTTCAACATATCGGGAACTGCTACTCCCTCCCTCATCTGCATTAAAGCCGTATCGGGAACTGCGCCGCCCGCTGTCAAATCGAATACTCCCTCCGTCTAGGTGAGTATTAAGTCCTCTTACAAAAACCAAATAGTAAACACATAGGCGTGGTGCATTAACTCTCACGTTGTTTCTTATTTTTTGACATAAATAGAGGAATCAACCAAGAAGAGATGTGGGGCTTGTATGCTTTTAATGACTTGAGACTATCAAACATGACATGCAGTGGTCAGTTCGTTGCACAAGAACAAATACAACCCACGTCAGCACACACGCATCTTATATAGCATCACATCCAATGGCTATAAAAGATGATTGAGACCAAATTATATCTCATCTAGATGAGTTCTAGCAAAACTGTATTAATAATACTTAGTACTCATGCGCCATGTACCATATATTAGTATCATGCAGTACTTTATTTATTTATGAGGTATCCAGATGGCACTGCACCGCCAAGAAAAGAGGCTAACATCAAAATTATGGACTAGTTTTTTGAGTATGTTGGTAAGGTCCGGTCATAGTCACTTGTTGAAATCTCTAAAAAGACAAATACTCCCTCCGTCCAGAAATAATTGTCATCAAAATGGATAAAAGGAAATGTATCTAGATGTATTTTAGTTTTAGATACACCTCTTTTTATCCATTTTGATGACAAGTATTTTCGGACGGAGGGGGTAGAAAACAGAGTTGATGATGATGGTGTGCGTGCGATCCTGCAATATAGGCCATCGGATTTATATCTAACGGATAGGAAATAAACTATGGCAATTTTGCAAAAATATACCCACACGTCTCTCCACGTTCGCAAATAAGGCCTTCCCTCGTTCAACCTTTTCTCTCACAAGATAAACTACTCATACAAATGCATCTTGAGGTGTCCATAGAATCGAAGAGAGGGATGATGTGTGTGTGCGCGCGCGTGATCGATAAAGAGTGCCATCGAATTTGTGTGTGCCCACGTCAAAGATATAGAGTGGCTGGCCTACTGGAACGTGAGATGGGACATGTGCAGTTTGTCTCTGTGGCATGGATACCTACCTGCAGCACTCGACTATCGGTGTGTGGTGGGGGAAGAGGGAGGCCCAATTAACTATAGAGGTACAATGGCTGGTATATGTGTGGAGGAGGAGAGAGGCCTACCTCATGTATTAAGGAGATTGATCTGCCTCATGTATTAAGGGAGATCGATCGGCATCCATGCATATGTGCAGGAGAGGAATAAGGTTGGGAGAGAGACAGAGCTAGAGTGTTGGAGGGGGTGGTAGTGGAGTTGCTTCTAACAAATGGTGGGATAGGCTTGCTAGACAAACGGAGGGCACACCCGCAATATCAATAAGAGAGGAGATGGCTGCTTGTTGTCTGTGCATGTGCGTGTGAGAGACGGGCCAGGAGGCATGCACGAATGATGAGGGGGGATGATGTGGCTATGGTAAGAAGACGTAACTACATAGGAAGATCAATCGCCCTTTGTTAGAGAAAGGAGAGACATAACTTGTGAGGTACGTCGATCGATGGGGGGGTAGTTAAAGTCGATCTAGGTATATGTTGGGAGATCGATCGGTATACATGCATGTGTGTGTTAGAAGCAAATGAGGCACGAGGAGAAGGATAGAGAGAGAGAGGGATGCATGTAGGAGGAGGTACGAGGCATACTATATCGAGGGGGGAGGAGTGTGCGAGTACGAGAACGATGAAAAGAGTGGTGGGAGTGAGGCATGGACGGTGACAAGAGAAGAGGGGAAGCTTGTGTTTGTGCTAGGCAGACCTGGCTAGAGAGGCATATCGATCGATGTGTGCCGTAAAGAAGGAGCTGGGGGGCCTACACACACCGTGGGTGAATGACCTAAAGTGAAAAGACGAATTTGCGCGATGGAGCTAGAGAATACTGAGGGAGGGTGAGAGGGATGCCGGGCGTGTGCATGCACAAGAGAAAGTTAGCGCTAGCTATAAAGATAAGAGGGTTGTGTGGATGTAAAAGACGAATAGAGATCATATATACTTCATTATAAAAAGCGAATTCGGATATTTGTAGAATTTATCATAGTGTTTCAAACCGACGCATGTGTGAATATATATAACGGTGATACACATGGTGTGGTTATGAACATGTTATACTACATTTAATATATTTTATCTCTACTCTTATAAAAAACGGAGTTGTTGATGATGGCGTGCCTGCCATCCTGCATTATAGGCCGTCTGATTTATATTTGGCGGATAGCAAGGAAACTATGATGGTTGAAGTTGGTAACAATCATGATTGTAGATTCTTATTGAAATAGAGAAACGAATTCAAATTTAGTTCGAATTGCAGTGGTAGTATAGACATTTGGAATGCACTAAAATGTTGGTATGAGTAGGTTACATGCATTATACAGCAAGCGAAAAAATTTAATCGGACATAACATGGATTCATACTCCCTCCTTCCATCTATATAGGGCGTAATGATATTTTTAAGACCGCCTTTGACTATTGACAAGATTAATAGTACATGACATGCACAATGTGAAAATTGTATCATTGAAAGAACCTTTCACAGACAAATTTAACGGTGTGCTTTGTGTAAGTTGCATGTCATATATCATTGCTCTAATATTTGGTCAAAGTTAGCATCGAAAAACGCATTAGGCCCTATATAGATGGAAGGAGGGAGTAGCTTTGAATAGCATTTGTATAGTAAAACGGGGCAAGACTCTCTCTTTGTGTGGTGTGAATAGTTTTATTTTTTTCATTTTCTTTTTGGTTGAGGGAAGTGCGAATTGATTTGGTACGTACAAGTAAATATTACTACATGTTAGGCTTGTCCCTAAAATTCAACCCACGTCTTGTTATATCCCGAAAATTCAGATATCTTGCTCCCAAAACTGGCGCCTTCACAACCCGCGCCTTCCTATCCTGAAATTACGACGCACGCGAAAACTCCCTCCAGCTGCCAAATCCCGACATGCGAAATCCCCCTTCTAACCCTGAGCCGAAAGGGCCGCTAGTTCAAATTGGTGGGGGGTACTTTTGTAACACACCCTACATTTTGGACAAGCGCATCCCTAAGTCATCCTTCACCCCCTTCCATCGCCCCTTTTTCGCCAATTGAAATCCCAGGCCGCCATAACCTCTCCGCTCCAGCCGCGAAACCCCACCCTCCTCCGTCCGCCACGTCACCGCTGCCCAGCCGGAGCCTCTTCCCTGATGACATCGTCCACCGCAACAGCTCGATGTCCCTTGTCCACCTCCCCGGATGAGGATCCATCGTCCATCTCGCCGTCCCGCCGGTTCAGCTGCCCCGTCCTCCACCTCCAAGGAGCTGCTCTGACGATCACCTCGTCTATCGTGGCTGCTCCATCCCCACAGCGCCGCCTTAACCTGCTCCACCAGAACCGCAACATCCTCACCGACTCCTCGGACGAAGCCGAGGCCTACACGGCACCACCAAAGAGGTTGTACACTCATCGCATCACACCTTCTCCTTAACTCGACCTCCCGGCGCCGACGACGCTCCATCCCGCACCCCCTGGAGCGGCTACCTTGAAGCCGGCGCCGCGGGCGACATCTCCATGGCGGCTCTCCCCCAGTGCGAGGCCCCTTCGGCGGCGGCGTCCATACCAGCCGGATCTGCTGCTGCTACTCCGGCTCTCGCTCACTCGCTCGCGCTGCTGCTGCTGCTCCAGCTCTTGCTCAATCGCTCGCTCGCCCAGCTGCTGCTGCTGCTCTCCCCCTCGCTCGTGCTGCTGCTCTGCTCTAATTAAGCCACACTTCAGTCGGCTGAATCGACTTTTGGGTCAGTCGGTTTTCAGGGGTTGGGGGGGGGCTCGCCGGAGTTAAGGAAGAACCACCCGCAGCGGGGACGGGGGCTCGTCGGAGAGGTACCCCACTATCTATCTTAGGGTTCAGGGTGGGGGCGGGGGGCCTAAAGGGCTGGCTGGGGCGGCGGTGGCGAGTTGTTTCGGGGCGGCGAGGCGGCGCTGGGGCCGGCGGTTCGGCCGGTGGTGGCTGGCGTCTCAGGGGGGTGCAGGTTGAAGATGAACTGCAGGCCCTCCCTAAACTACATGTGAAGTGCCTCTCTGCTACCATTGCATTCAGTTTCGACAGTAGCATTAAGATTCCACAGTAAATTTCAGTTTCGATAGTTAAGTTCAGAGTCAACAGTTTTTACCTCATCTGTTGTAGTCAGGTGATTTTTGGTGATGTTAATTTTACATCCATTTTACATCATCTATTGGAGATGCTATTAGAATCCCACTTGAGATTGACGATGTCTGTCTTGTGCTGCTTCAGCCTTGACGTCTTACGGCTCACCGGAGCTGCTCCAACGACAGAAGGATCCATCACAACAAAGTAGTGCCCTGGATGCCTTCTACAGATTCCTCAGATCTTCCTCCACACCTCCGACAGCCACCTCTGCCTCAACTGCTTCAGCAACCAACCCAATGATGCTGAGGTCGACACGGCTACGGCAAAGAGGTTGTACACTTGTTGCATCACTTATTACTATACATTCACGTCGATCCATTAGGGCTATTTTGGTTCAACGGAAAAACGTCGATCCACTGGTTGTTACCATCACTCTAAATTTCTGCATGCTCTCCTTACATAATCTCACCATATTTTTTTCGTATGCATGTCAGATATTGTACACAGTCATGCTGAACATGTAGATAAAAAGAGAAGAGTTTTGCGCGGCAATACAATGTCATGCAGACATCGCTCCATGGTGGGTTCAATGGCAAACGCTCCCCACCCCTCTCTAGATTGTAATCCAGAGGAAGATATCTGTTCTGAGGCGGATTCAGACGCCGCTGACCACTCCTATTTACCCCCAAGGTGTTTGTTCTACCTTGGCATGATGATGTTAGTCATATCATGCATATGTTGCCTTGCAGTGCCTACTGTTAACATCATATATGTCATCTGCTTAGTTTAGACATGTTCTGTAATGCCACCTTTTTAGTTTCTATATCATATATGGGAATTATGCAGTCTCATGTCTTTTAGCCAGCCGTAATATATGTGAAATGTGCAATGCCATCCTGTTTAACCAGGCATAATATATTTGAATGATATCTTGCACATCATTTTATTCATTACATTTCCATTTGTCGATAATGTTTGTACATTAAACTACTCTTCTTGTGAATCAGCCATTTGAGTGGGAGATGGAAAAATCTGGAGTGAAAACAAGGCCTTTAGAGCAGACAGTGCTACCTGTCGAAGCAGATCTCTTGTTGGGTCCCGATAGCTCCTCAGAGATGGATTCAGAGATAGATGACCAGTCCTATTCCCCCACTGAGGTGTATGCTCTAACTTGGCACAGTTATACTGCTCATATCATGCATACGGTGTCTTGCATTGCATAGTTTAGACATCATATATACAATATTCAACACCATGTTCTTAGTTCAGACATCATATCGAATGCCCTCTGTTTAGCATATAAATCACATATGTGAATTAAATGATGCGATCCTGATTACTTAGATAACATGTAGGTGAATTATGTCATGCGATCTTGTTTAGTTATTCATCATATCTTTGAATTATGTTATGCTATGCTATCCAGTTTAGATAGACATCATATATGTGAAATTATGTCATGCTATCCGTTTTAGTTAAACAATATACATGTCAACTATTTCATGCCCTCTTTTTTCCACACTATCTATTGCATCTGTCTCTCATACAATGTCTGTACATTCAACTATGTTTCCTGTTTATCAGCCATTTGAATTGGAGCGGGTGATGCCAGTATCTAGCAGACTAAAAACACGGTCTTCAAATAAAACAGTGCTACCTCTTGGTGGAGATAGCTCCCCGGTTGTACATGCACAAGAACCAGCCCTACCACACATAACCCAAACTCTCACAGATTGTACCCCTACTGTGATGGACAGAGAACCAGCTTCACCTAATCTAACCCCAACACCAGCCGATAGTAACCCAGTTCCTGTTGACACAGCACCATCTCCACCACAGAGCTCCCAAACAAGAGCAGTTAGTAAGGCAACTCTAGTGCCCAAAGGGCCAGTACTATCATGGCGAACCCCAACTCCACCAGTTAGTACGCCTATTCCTGTGGAGGAAGCACAACCAGCTAGTCGTAGTTTAGCATCTATCGCAGTTGATGTTGTTAAATCGTATGTGCGTATCTTCCCATCTTGGAAATATTATACTGAAGATGAAGGAAAATGCTAGTTGCAGGTGTTTGTCCAGGATTATGTGTAAGTAATGTTATTCAAGGCAATTACTTTGCTTCGTCCCATACATCCTACCTCCATGATGGTTATAATAGAACAAATTTTCCCATTTTTCTCTATACAGAAGGACCGATTTGGAAACTCAGGATGAGGTAACCTGTGCTAATACCTCTGCTATCTTCAAGAATGCTTGATAGCAGTATCGGACCCTGAAGAAAATGTACTTCACCGGCAAACAAACTCATCAAATTCCCTTATGTTCTCCTGAGACACATTTACTGGACGATGATTGGGAACGCCTTGTTCTGTACTGGTCCCGAACCAAGAATGTGCTAAGGTCTATGAGCTCATTTTCTATTTTTAAGTATTATATTCTCGCGCCTTATTGTACTCTGTTCATGTAGAACAAGTGCCTAAACCTGAAAAATAACTATTCTAATTTAAGATTCCATTGCTATCATAGTTCAAAAAAGCGCTAGGCGTTAATTGTGCGTTTTGCCACCGCCTTGCGGTTTACTGACCAAAGCGCATGCTTATGCGCAGTTATGCACAGATTATGCGTAGTTATGCGCAATGCATTTTGCCAACGCGTAGAGCCTAGGCGCGCTTAAGCACTCGCTTAGGCGCGCCTTTTTTAACTATGATTGCTTTACTCTTGTATCACTGTATTTACGCATACAAACTTATTTTTAAATTGAAGGATCCAATCAAAACTCCAATGGCACAGCAGGTATGTTCACGCATGTTTCTTTAACAGGTTTGCTCTTATCAATAGCTCTGTTGATTTCAATTTCAATTGTGTATACAGTTGACTTTCATATGATGCACATTACTAGCATCACAACAGAGCCAATAGTGTTGTTGTACATGTAGACCCGTGGTACCCATCTGAAATCTTGTTGTGTCGTGTAGTTTCCCACGCTTTGTATTCTTTCATTACTGCTTTGTCTTGAACTGATATGATTTGAACTGTGTCTCTATTTTGATTTGGCAAGACAACGCAGTGACCATAGGACATAGATATATGTTTGTTTGATGCTTTTATTATGTACTAGTACTTGGCAATAGAAGACTTGGTAGTTTAATCATGTCCACCTTACTAATGAACTGGTTCACCGAAATGAGTTTCATATACTAGTACATGCTAAACTTGTTATGTGTCTACTTATTTCTTCTTTTGGAATGCTGACGGAATATTGGGGAAGAGTGCCTTATTAAGCAATGGTAAAGGAAGTAATGCAGATAAGGTTCAGAATAGTGACACATCCTTGTTGGTCTCCAACAAAGCTGATAAAACAGCTAAGGAAGACTATCTTGAAGACAGCGAGACAACCCCAAAGTCCTGTCTTGGTTTAGTGTTCGAGTTACTGGCCACTACCGCTTGCACAAGCTATTCAAACTCACTGTTTGAATTAGTTTGGTTTCTTGAGTCTCAACTACAAGTTGAAAGACATCGATCAGCTGTGCTGCGACAAGAAGCGGAAGGACTGTGGAAGTCCCTGGAGCATTCAGATGCATACTTTCTGGTGCAACAGCAAGCCCTGGAGGATTTTAGCGCCAAACAGGACAAAGCTAATCAGCTTGCTAAGCTTATTGCCAGCATGGTGGATACCCAGGATAACGTTTCTTGAGCTCTTCTAAAGTTGTTTCAGTTATGCTCTTGTTTTGCTGCCGTGTTTATTTGCACTGCTGGCCAATTTTGATGGCTAGTGTATGTAATGTGCTGCTTTGTTCCCTATATTTGCACTGGTGGCGAACTTTGATGCCCTGTGTATGTAATATGTGTAATAGCGGTAATAGGCTAGCATTAATTGCTTGCTTATTTATTTCCTTATTGTCTTGTTTAGTTGTTTGCTTGTAGTCACTGCAGTTCTTTTTCTGTTTTTTTCTAGTGGCCATAATAGCCTATTTTTGGTAACTAGGCCAAAATAATCATGGCAACACACGGACTGTTATAACCATGGGCCTCCTGCAGGCCGTATGATCCATGGGTCTTCGTCTGGCCGTAGGATCCATCGGCCTTCTATACGGGCCTTAGGGTCCATGGACCTTCTACGGGCCGTACGATCCATGAGCCTTCTACGGGCCGTACTATCCATGGGCCTCATACGGGCCATAGGATCCATGGGCCTTCTACGGGGCCTATCATCATTTCGCCAATCATATGTCGTACTATTCGTGGACCATAATGGGCCGTTAATAGGCCGTATTTGATAACTCTATGAAAACAGCCCAACGGGTTTTTTACATGAAAACGGCCCAACGTATTAACGGTCCGCAAACAGGCCGACTGTAACGACGGGCTGAATTTGGCCCACAAGCAGAAAATGACAGTAACGGGCCGTATGTAACCGAATACTGCAAATGAGCCCAAAAATCAATGGGCCTTGAGAAGGCTGAAAGATAACTTGGGCTAGAAATGACCCAATGGAATAACAAGCCGTTAATGGGTATAAAGTGATACACTGTTCATTACGGGCCAGTTTCACCACAGGCCGTTAATGGGCCAAGAGTTACAAAGGTCCTCATATGGGCCGAAAGAAGTCACGGGCCACACATGGGCTGGAAGTTAAAACGGGCTGAATCATATTGGACGGCCCAGATGACGCTACTGGGCCTAATTCGGATAGGGCATAACAGGCCCTGGGTTAGAGGGCTATAAATGGGCTATATGCGAACAGGCCGTTAACAGGCTTTCCGTGGGCCGGCCCGCCACCTTTTGACCAAGTCAAACGGGCCGGCCTTTTCACAGGAATGGGCCTCTGTTGGGCCGTGCCACGTGTGATACGTCTCGAACGTATCTATAATTTTTGATTGCTCCATGCTATATTATCTATTGTTTTAGAAATAATTGGGCTTTATTATCCACTTTTATATTATTTTTGGGACTAACCTATTAACCGGAGGCCTAGCCCAGAATTGCTGTTTTTTGCCTGTTTTAGGGTTTCGAAGAAAAGGAATATCAAACGGAGTCCAAACGGAATGAAACCTTCGGTAACGTGATTTTCTCATCAGATAAGATCCAGGAGTCTTGGACCCTCCGTCAAGAAAGCCACGAGGTGGTCACGAGGGTAGGGGGTGCCCCCCTAGGGCGCGCCCCTGCCTCGTGGGCCCCTCTCGAAGCTCCACCGATGTACTTCTTCCTCCTATATATATCCGCGTACCCTCAAACGATCGGGGACGGAGCCAAAAACCTAATTCCAGCGCCACAAATTTCTGTATCCACGAGATCCCATCTTGGGACCTGTTCCGGAGCTCCGCCAGAGGGGACATCGATCACGGAGGGCTTCTACATCATCATCCAAGCCCCTCCGATGAAGTGTGAGTAGTTTACTTTAGACCTAAGGGTCCATAGCTAGTAGCTAGATGGCTTCTTCTCTCTTTTTGGATCTCAATACAATGTTCTCCCCCTCTCTCGTGGAGATCTATTCGATACAATCTTCTTTTTGCGGTGTGTTTGTTGAGATCGATGAATTGTGGGTTTATGATCAAGTCTATCTATGAATAATATTTGAATCTTCTCTGGATTCTTTTATGTATGATTGGTTATCTTTGCAAGTCTCTTTGAATTTTCAGTTTGGTTTGGCCTACTAGATTGGTTGTTCTTGCCATGGGAGAAGTGCTTAGCTTTGGGTTCGATCTTGCGGTGTCCTTTCCCAGTGACAGAAGGAGCAGCAAGGCACGTATTGTATCGTTGCCATCGAGGATAACAAGATGGGGTTTTTATCATATTGCATGAAACTATACCTCTACTTCATGTCATCTTGCTTAAGGCGTTACTCTGTTTTTAACTTAATACTCTAGATGCATTCTGGATAGCGGTAGATGAGTGGAGTAATAGTAGTAGATGCAGAATTGTTTCCGTCTACTTGTCTTGGACGTGATGCCTATATACATGATCATACATAGATATTCTCATAACTATGCTCAATTCGGTTAATCGCTCAACAGTAATTTGTTCACCCACCGTAGAATACTTATGCTCTTGAGAGAAGCCACTAATGAAACCTATGGCCCCCGGGTCTCTTTCTCATCATATCAATCCCCATCACTTTATTATTGCTTTGCTTTTACTTTATTTACTTTGCAGCTCTATATCAAAAATACCAAAAAATATTATTTATCATGTCTATCAGATCTCACTTTCGTAAGTGACCGTGAAGGGATTGACAACCCCTAAGTGCGTTGGTTGCTTTGATCTATTGTTTTTGTGTAGGTACGAGGGACTCGAGCGTAGCCTCCTACTGGATTGATACCTTGGTTCTCAAAAATAGAGGTAAATATTTACGCTACTTTGCTGCATCATCCCTTCATCTTCGGGGAAATCCAACATAGTGCTCAAGAGGTAGCAAGAAGAATTTCTGGCACCGTTGCCGGGGAGTCTGCGCAAAAGTCAACATACCAAGTACCCATCACAATCCCTATCTCCCGCATTACATTATTTTCCATTTGCCTCTCATTTTCCTCTCCCCCACTTCACCCTTGCCGTTTTATTCGCCCTCTCTCTCTCTCTCTCTATCCTCCCTCTCTTTCTCCGTTTGCTTTTTTGCCCGTTTGCTTTTTGTTTGCTCGTGTGTTGGATTGCTTGTTTGTCGCGATGGCTCAAGATAATACTAAATTGTGTGACTTCACCAATACCAACAATAATGATTTCCTTAGCACTCCGATTGCTCCTCTTACCGATGCTGAATCTTGTGAAATTAATACTGCTTTGTTGAATCTTGTCATGAAAGCCGGCCTTCCTAGTGAAGATGCCGCTACACATCTTAATAGCTTCGTTGATTTGTGTGACATGCAAAAGAAAAAAGATGTCGATAATGATATTGTTAAATTGAAGCTATTTCCTTTTTCGCTTAGAGATCGTGCTAAAGCTTGGTCTTCATCTTTGCCTAAAAATAGTATTGATTCATGGAACAAGTGCAAAGATGCTTTTATCTCTAAGTATTTTCCTCCCGCTAAGATCATCTCTCTTAGAAACGAAATTATGAATTTTAAACAACTTGATCATGAACATGTTGCACAAGCTTGGGAGAGAATGAAATTAATGATACGTAATTGCCCTACTCATGGTTTGAATTTGTGGATGATTATACAAATTTTTTATGCCGGATTGAATTTTGCTTCTAGAAATCTTTTAGATTCGGCCGCGGGAGGCACTATTATGGAAATCACTTTAGGAGAAGCTACTAAACTCCTAGATAATATTATGGTTAATTATTCTCAATGGCATACTGAAAGATATACTAAAAAGGTGCATGCGATAGAAGAAATTAATGTTTTGAGTGGAAAGATGGATGAACTTATGAAATTATTTGCTAATAAGAGTGTTTCTTCTGATCCTAATGATGTGCCCTTGTCTACTTTGATTGAGAATAATAATGAATCTATGGATGTGAATTTTGTTGGTAGGAACAATTTTGGTAACAACGCGTATAGAGGAAATTTCAATCCTAGGCCTTATCCTAGTAATCACTCTAATAATTATGGTAATTCCTACAACAATTCTTATGGAAATTATAATAAGATTCCCTCTGATTTTGAATCTAATATTAAAGAATTTATTTCTTCGCAAAATAATTTTAATGCTATGATTGAAGAAAAATTGCTTAAGATTGATGATTTGGCTAGGAACGTTGATAGAATTGCTCTTGATGTTGATTCTTTGAAACTTAGATCTATTCCACCTAAGCATGATATCAATGAGTCTCTCAAAGCCATGAGAATTTCCATTGACGAGTGCAAAGAAAGAATCGCTAGGATGCGTGCTAAGAAAGATGCCTTTATAGAAGCGTGTTCTTCTAGTTCCTATGAAAATAATGATGAAGATCTAAAAGTTATTGATGTGTCTCCTATTAAATCTTTGTTTTGCAATATGAATCTTGATAATGATGGGACTGAATATGATCCACCTTTACCTAGAAGGCATTCTAAGAATTCGGAATTTGTTGATCTTGTTGCTAAATTTGATAAAAGTGGGATTGAAGAAATTAAAACCCTAGATGTTGCTAAACCCAGTATTATGGATTTCAAGGAATTTAACTATGAAAATTGCCCTTTGATTGATTGTATTTCCTTGTTGCAATCTGTGCTAAAATCTCCTCACGCTTATAGTCAAAATAAAGCGTTTACTAAACATATCGTTGATGCCTTGATGCAATCTTATGACAAAAAACTTGAATTGGAAGTTTCTATCCCTAGAAAACTTTATGATGAGTGGGAACCAACTATTAAAATTAAAATTAAAAATTATGAGTTTTATGCTTTGTGTGATTTGGGTGCTAGTGTCTCTACTATTCCCAAAACCTTGTGTGATTTACTAGATTTCCGTGATTTTGATGATTGCTCTCTAAACTTGCATCTTGCGGATTCCACTATTAAGAAACCTATGGGAATAATTAATTATGTTCTTATTTTTGCAAATAGGAATTATGTGCCCATAGATTTTATCGTTCTTGATATAGATTGCAATCCTTCTTGCCCTATTATTCTTGGTAGACCTTTCCTTGGAACGGTTGGTGCAATTATTGATATGAAGGAAGGGAATATTAGATTTCAATTTCCATTAAAAAAGGGCATGGAACACTTCCCTAGAAAGAAAATAAAATTACCATATGGTTCTATCATGAGAGCCACTTATGGATTGCCTACCAAAGAAGGCAATACCTAGATCTATTCTTGCTTGTTATGCCTAGCTAGGGGCGTTAAACGATAGCGCTTGTTGGGAGGCAACCCAATTTTATTTTTATTCCTTGATTTTTGCTCCTGTTTAGTAATAAATAAATTATATATCCTGTGTTTTGGTTGTGTTTTTTGTGTTTAATTAGTGTTTGTGCCAAGTAGAACCGTTGGGAAGACTTGGGGAAAGTCTTGTTGAACTTGCTGTAAAAAACAGAAACTTTAGCGCTCACGAGAACTACTGTAATTTTTATTTGGAAAGTGATATTTAGTTAATTCTTTTGTAAGATGATTAATAGATAAATTCCTCACGTCCATCAATTTATTTTAGAATTTTTGGGGTTTCAGATCTTGCGCTAGCTACAGATTACTACAGACTGTTCTGTTTTTGACAGATTCTGTTTTTCGTGTGTTGTTTGCTTATTTTGATGAATCTATGGCTAGTAAAATAGTTTATAATCCATAGAGAAGTTGGAATAAAGTAGGTTTAACACACATATAAATAAATAATAAGTTCATTACAGTACCTTGAAGTGGTCTTTTGTTTTCTTTGGCTAACGGAGCTCGCGAGTTTTCTACTTTAAGTTTTGTGTTGTGAAGTTTTCAAGTTTTGGGTAAAGATTTGATGGATTATGGAACAAGGAGTGGCAAGAGCCTAAGCTTGGGGATTCCCATGGCACCCCAAGATAATCTAAGGACACCTAAAAGCCAAAACTTGGGGATGCCCCGGAAGGCATCCCCTCTTTCATCTACTTCTATCGTTAACTTTACTTGGAGCTATATTTTTATTCACCACATGATATGTGTTTTGCTTGGAACGTCTTTTATGATTTGAGTCTTTGCTTATTAGTTTACCACAATCATCCTTGATGTACACACCTTTTGAGAGAGCCATACATGATTTGGAATTTGATAGAATACTCTATGTACTTCACTTATATCTTTTGAGCTTTATAGTTTTGCTCTAGTGCTTCACTTATATCTTTTAGAGCACGGTGGTGGATTTGTTTTATAGAAACTATTGATCTCTCATGCTTCACTTAGATTATTTTGAGAGCCTTAATAGCATGGTAATTTGCTTAAAATCCTAATATGCTTGGCATGCAAGATTAATAATAAAACTTTCGTATGAGTGTATTGAATACTAAGAAGAAATTGATGCTTGATAATTGTTTTGAGATATGAGGATGGTGATATTAGAGTCATGCTAGTTGAGTAGTTGTGAATTTTAGAAATGCTTGTGTTAAAGTTTGTGATTCCCGTAGCATGCACGTATGGTGAACCGTTATGTGATGAAGTCGGAGCATGATTTATTTATTGATTGTCTTCCTTATGAGTGGCGGTTGGGGACGAGCGATGGTCTTTTATTACCAATCTATCCCCCTAGGAGCATGCGCGTAATACTTTTCTTTGATAACTTCTAGATTTTTGCAATAAGTATATGAATTCTTTACGACTAATGTTGAGTCCATGGATTATACGCACTCTCCTTCCTTCCACCATTGCTAGCCTCTCTAATACCGCACACTTTTCGCTGGTATCATACACCCACCAAATACCTTCCTCAAAACAGCCACCATACCGACCTATCATGGAATTTCCATAGCCATTCCGAGATATATTGCCATGCAACTTTCCATCGTTCCTTTCATTATGACACGCTCCATCATTGTCATATTGCTAGCATGATCATGTAGTTGACATCGTATTTGTGGCAAAGCCACCGTTCATAATTCTTTCATACATGTCACTCTTGATTCATTGCACATCCCGGTACACCGCCGGAGGCATTCATATAGAGTCATATTTTGTTCTAAGAATCGAGTTGTAATTCATGAGTTGTAAGTAAATAAAAGTGTGATGATCATCATTATTAGAGCATTTTCCCAGTGAGGAAAGGATGATGGAGACTATGATTCCCCCACAAGTCGGGATGAGACTCCGGACGAAAAAAAATAATATATAAGAGGCCATAAAAAAGGCCCAAATAAAAAAATGAGAGAAAAAGAGAGAAGGGACAATGTTACTATCCTTTTACCACACTTATGCTTCAAAGTAGCACCATGATCTTCATGATAGAGAGTCTCTCATTCTGTCACTTTCATATACTAGTGGGAATTTTTCATTATAGAACTTGGCTTGTATATTCCAATGATGGGCTTCCTCAAAATGCCCTAGGTCTTCGTGAGCAAGTGAGTTGGATGCACACCCACTTAGTTTCTTTTGTTGAGCTTTCATATACTTATAGCTCTAGTGCATCCATTTCATGGCAATCCCTACTTACTCACATTGATATCTATTGATGGGCATCTCCATAGCCCGTTGATACGCCTAGTTGATGTGAGACTATCTTCTCCCTTTTTGCCTTCTCCACAACCACCATTCTATTCCACCTATAGTGCTATATCCATGGCTCACGCTCATGTATTGCGTGAAGATCGAAAAAGTTTTGAAAATGTCAAAAGTATGAAACAATTGCTTGGCTTGTCATCGGGGTTGTGCATGATTTAAATACTTTGTGTGGTGAAGATAGAGCATAGCCAGACTATATGATTTTGTAGGGATAGCTTTCTTTGGCCATGATATTTTGAGAAGACATAATTGCTTTGTTAGTATGCTTGAAGTATTATTATTTTTATATCAATATGAACTTTTGTCTTGAATCTTTCGAATCTGAATATTCATACCACAATTAAGAAGATTTACATTGAAATTATGCCAAATAGCACTCCGCATCAAAATTTTGTTTTTATCATTTACCTACTCGAGGACGAGCAGGAATTAAGCATGGGGATGCTTGATACGTCTCCAACGTATCTATAATTTTTGATTGCTCCATGCTATATTATCTACTGTTTTAGACATTATTGGGCTTTATTATCCACTTTTATATTAGTTTTGGGACTAACCTATTAACCGGAGGCCCAACCTAGAATTGCTATTTTTTGCCTGTTTTAGGGTTTCGAAGAAAAGGAATATCAAACGGAGTCCAAATGGAATGAAACCTTCGGAAACGTGATTTTCTCATCAAATAACATCCAGGAGACAAAAACCCTCCGTCAAGAAAGCCACGAGGTGGTCACGAGGGTAGGGGGCGCCCCCCTAGGGCGCGCCCCCTGCGTCGTGGGCCCCTCGAAGCTCCACCGACATACTTCTTCCTCCTATATATATCCACGTACCCCCAAACGATCGGGGACGGAGCCAAAAACCTAATTCCACCGCCGCAACTTTCTGTATCCACGAGATCCCATCTTGGGGCCTGTTCCAGAGCTCCGCCGGAGGGGGCATCGATCACGGAGGGATTCTACATCATCATCCAAGCCCCTCCGATAAAGTGTGAGTAGTTTACTTCAGACCTACGGGTCCATAGCTAGTAGCTAGATGGCTTCTTCTCTCTTTTTGGATCTCAATACAGTGTTCTCCCCCTCTCTCGTGGAGATCTATTCGATGTAATCTTCTTTTTGCGGTGTGTTTGTTGAGATCGATGAATTGTGGGTTTATGATCAAGTCTATCTATGAATAGAATTTGAATCTTCTCTGAATTCTTTTAAGTATGATTGGTTATCTTTGCAAGTCTCTTTGAATTATCAGTTTGGTTTGTCCTACTAGATTGGTTGTTCTTGCCATGGGAGAAGTGCTTAGGTTTGGGTTCGATCTTGCGGTGTCCTTTCCCAGTGACAGAAGGGGCAGCAAGGCACGTATTGTATCATTGCCATCGAGGATAAAAAGATGGGGTCTTTATCATATTGCATGAAACTATCCCTCTACTTCATGTCATCTTGCTTAAGGCGTTACTCTATTTTTAACTTAATACTCTAGATGCATGCTGGATAGCGGTCGATGAGTGGAGTAATAGTAGTAGGTGCAGAATCATTTCGGTCTACTTGTCTCGGACGTGATGCCTATATACATGATCATACCTAGATATTCTCATAACCATGCTCAATTCTGTCAATTGCTCAACAGTAATTTGTTCACCCATTGTAGAATACTTATGCTCTTGAGAGAAGCCACTAGTGAAACCTATGGCCCCCGGGTCTCTTCCTCATCATATCAATCTCCATCACTTTATTATTGCTTTGCTTTTACTTTATTTACTTTGCATCTCTATATCAAAAATACCAAAAAATATTATTTATCATCTCTATCAGATCTCACTTTCGTAAGTGACCGTGAAGGGATTGACAACCCCTAAGCGTGTTGGTTGCGTTGAGCTATTGTTTTTGTGTAGGTACGAGGGACTCGAGCGTAGCCTCCTACTGGATTGATACCTTGGTTCTCAAAAACTAAGGGAAATATTTACGCTACTTTGCTGCATCATCCCTTCCTCTTCGGGGAAATCCAACGCAGTGCTCAAGAGGTAGCAACGTGTCACCGTATCATAGGTGCCTTCGGTCCAATGAGCGGATGACATCTGTCCCAACGGTGAACCGACACGTGTTTCCTCCAGCCAATGATGATTTTACAGCACCTACTTTTATATTTTATCTCTCCGATATCATATAAAGTTATCCTCTTCATACCCACAACATAGTTTTATTTCTCGTTGCTAGTAGGAAGCAAACGTTCGGTGTACGTAGAGTCGTATCAGTGGCAGATACGGCTTGAGATAATATTGATCTTACCTTTAGCTCCTTGTGGGTTCGACATTCCATACTTATCACTTCCACCTTTGGAAATTGCTACGATGATTCCTTGCAGTTGGGGATTATCAAGCTCTTTTCTGGCACCGTTGCCGGGGAGCAATAGCGTGGGGTTGATATTCTCGTGTGTGCTTGTTTGCTTTCTTCACTAAGTAGATTTTGTTTTTCCTTTTTGTTTCTGGTTAGTTGTGGGTGAAACATACAATTTTTTTAAAAATAATGAAAATACCCAAAAAAATTACTTGTCTCTCATGCCTAAAAAGTTTTTTAAAAAGAGAAGTGAATGGAAAGTTATACATTGAAGAAGTGAGGGTCGATCTTGAGCACTCGTGTTCATGCTCACGGAAACAATGTGGAATTTTTCATGGAATTTTCTCTCTAAATAATTATCCTCTTGTATATATCCATTGTATTATAAAAATAATGTGCCAAGCTTTGGTTTTAGGATGATTAGATTGCTTGTTTACTATGTGCAGAACAAAAGCAGAAACTTTGGCTGTAGCGCGTGAATTTAATTTTTTTACTGGAAATTCAAATGGGTCTGAAACTTTTTGCACATTACTTCTGAACAAATTGTTCAAATTTTCAAATTTATTTCATAATTAGTGGAGTTACATAAGTTTACGAAACTTCCAGATTACTACAGACTGTCCTGTTTTAGACAGATTCTGTTTTTCGCGTGTTGTTTGCTTATTTTGATGAATCTATGGCTAGTATCGGAGGGTATGAACCGTGGATGAGTTGGAATACAGTAGATATTACACCAATATGAATTTATAATGAGTTCACAACAGTACCTAAAGGTAGTGATTTGCTTTATTATACTAACGGATCTCACAAAGTTTTTGTTAAAGTTTTGTGTGGATGAAGTGTTCGAAGAACGAGGAGTTACCAATGTGAGAAGAATAAAGAGAGGAAAGAGCTCAAGCTTGGGGATTACCAAGGCACCCAAATTAAATATTCCAAGTATACTCAAGCATCTAAGCTTGGGTATGCCCCGGTTGGCATCCCATCTTTCTTCTTCAACAATTATCGGTATACCTCGGTTTTTGTTTTGTTCACATGATTTGTGGCCTTTGTGTTTTTCTTTTTTATTTAAGAACCATGATAGTATGAGATATCTCTTCATTGGTTTATAGAATGCTTCATGTGCTTCACTTATATCTTTTAAGTATGATCTTATAGAATTGCTCTTTGAGCTTCACTTAAATATTTGAGTATGGTTTCATAGAATGCTTCATGTGCTTCACTTATACATTTTGAGCTTGGATATTGGTTAGTCTATGTTAATTGTAGAACGCTCCATGAACTTCACGTATACCTTTTGGAGTATGAATAATACTACCATCTAAAGCGGGTTTGGAAGAGTGTCAACTTTAGGAACTAGTGATCCCGCTATTCCGAATGAGAAGAATTTTGCTTATGTGGAGAGTAGAAAATTTTCTATGCTTGTAGATCTTGAAAAGAATGATTTATGAGATGGTTATATTGTTGAATTCATTCATGATGCTACTGAAAATTATTATGAGGGAGGAATATATGCTTGTAGGAGTTGCAATAATATCAAGTTTCCTCTCTATATGCTTAAAGCTTTGAAGTTATACTTGTTTTGCCTTCCTATGCTAGTTGCTTCTTGCTCCTATAAATTATGTACTCACAAAATCCCTAGGAATAGGAAGTGGGTTAGACTTAAATATGCTAGTCATATTCTTCATGATGCTCCCTTTATGTTTTAATTCTTATCTTTTATGTGAGCATCATTGAAATCATCATGCCTAGCTAAAAGGCATTAAAGAAAAGCGCTTGCTGGGAGACAACCCAATATTTACCCCTACTGTTTTTGCGTGTTATCATGATTAAGATACTGTAGTAATCATGTTTTATAGCTTTTGTTTCAATAAAGTGCCAAGTAAGACCTTTGGGAAGACTTGGGTGAAAGTTAATGTGAGCTTGCTGTAAAAAACAGAAACTTTGCGTTCACGAGATTAGCAGCCATTTTTTTTACAGAAGAGTTCTTTGGTGTTGATTCATTTTGCAGAAGATTAATAGACAAATTCCTCACGTCTACCAATTTATTTCATAATTGTTTGAGTAGCAGAAGTATGGTTAGTGTTCAGATCATTACAGACTGTTCTGTCTCTGACAGATTCTGTTCTCATTGCATAGTTTGCTTGTTTTCTAGTTCCTATGACTTATATTTCTCAATATAAATTGTAGAAATGATATGGTACAGTAGGCATTGTGTGATAATAATTATGAACCTTGTCTTTGACAGTACCAAAGTGAATGGTTTACTCTTTATCATACTAACCTATCTCACGAAGTTCCGTTAAGTTTTGTGTGATTGAAGTTTTCAAGCTTTGGGTGAGATATCGATATGAGGAGAATAAGGAGTGGAAAGACCCTAAGCTTGGGGATGCCCGAGGAACCCCAAGGTAATATTTAAGGAAGACTCAAGCGCCTAAGCTTGGGGATGCCCCGGAAGGCATCCCCTCTTTCGTCTTCAAAAATATCGGTATACCTTACTTGGAGCTATATTTTTATTCGTCACATGATATATGTTTTGCTTGGAGTGTATTTTCAATTTTACTTGCTGTTTGAATAAAATCATTGGATCTGAATTATTAAATGAAAAAGAATCCTCCCATGGCTAGTTAATTATTTGACTACTCAGTGTCCTTCGCTATTATCTTTTGGAGTAGTTTGTCATTTACTCACGTGCTTCACGTATATCCTATGAGTCAATGGTTGAATAATTGAACATCATAAATATGAATTTACATATGTTTCATATGCTTATACCATGGGGAGTAATGACTTCACATAGAATAAGTATAGGTAGTAAACTTATTGAAAGTTAGCAAACGTAGAATTGGTCACTTGAAAAATTCATGAAAGAATATGGAAGGAAGAGAGATTTCACATATAAATATACTATCTTGGACATCTTTTGTAATTGTGAGCACTCATTAAAATATGACATTCTAAAAGGTTGATGTCGGACAAGGAAGACAACGTAATGGGTTATGTTTTCTTATATCCGAAATAAAGTATATTGTCTTGGATCATCCAACATGTTGAGCTTGCTTTCCCCCCTCATGCTAGCCAAATTCTTTGCACCAAGTAGAGATACTACTTGTGATTCCAAACATTCCTTAAACTAGTTTTGCCATGAGAGTCCACCATGCCTACCTATGGATTGATTAAGATCCTTCAAGTAAGTTATCATCGGTGCATGCAATAAAAATTGCCTTCTAAATATGTATGATCTATTAATGTGGAGAAAATAAGCTTTATACGATCGTGTGATGTGGAAGAAATAAAAGCGACGGACTGCATAATAAAGGTCCATATCACAAGTGGCAATATAAAGTGACGTTCTTTTGCATTAAGATTTTGTGCATCCAACCAGAAAAGCACATGACAATCTTTGCTTCCCTCTGTGAAGGGCCTATCTTTTACTTTTATCTTCTACCATTATGCAAGAGTCATGGTGATCTTGACCTTTCCTTTTTACATTTTATCCTTTGGCAAGCACATTGTGTTGGAAAGATCCTTATATATATCTTATGTGAAGGGCCAATTGGACATAAGCTTTCATGAACTATTGTTATTGACATTACCCTTGAGGTAAAACGTTGGGAGGCAAAACTATAAGCCCCTATCTTTCTCTGTGTCCGATTAAAACTTTGAACCCACAAATATCACATGAGTGTTAGCAATTGTGAAAGACTAAATGATAGTTGAGTATGTGGAGTTTGCTAAATCAAAGCTCTGACATAGACCCTTCCTGAAAATAAGATGAATTGCAATTGTTTGATGACTGAGAATATAGTTTGTTAGTTTCAAGAAAGTTTATGATCTATACTTTAACATGTGAATAGTTTGTTACTTGATCATGTAAAGTTTTATGAAGATGAGCCACTGTTATGATATATAATGTTGCTATAAAAAGTGATTGAAACTATCATTGATGAAACTTATGCACTTGCTAGCATTCACACTTCATAAATTATTTCTTTTATCATTTACCTATTCGAGGATGAGCAGGAATTAAGCTTGGGGATGCTGATACGTCTCCAACGTATCTATAATTTATGAAGTATTCATACTATTATATTATCAACCTTGGATGTTTTATATGCATTTATATGCTATTTTATATGGTTTTTGGGTCTAACCTATTAACCTAGAGCCCAGTGCCAGTTTCTGTTTTTCCTTATTTTTGAGTTTTACAGAAAAGGAATATAGAACAGAGTCCAATTGACGTGACAATTTTTGACAATTTTTTATGGACCAAAAGAAGACCCCGGAGTAAAAGAGTTGGGCCAGAAGAGTCCTGGGCTGTCCATGAGGGTGGGGGGCATGCCCACCCCCCTGGGCGTGGGCCCCTGCCTCGTGGACGCCTCGGGCACCTCCTTAACGTGAGACCGACGCCAAAAATTCCAATAAATACAGAAACCTCGGAAAATTAACCTAGATCGGGAGTTCCGCCACGAGAAGCCTCCGTAGCCACCGAAAACCAATCTAGGCCCTCTCTGGCACCCTACCGGAGGGGGCCATCATCACCGGAGGGCATGGAGGAGGATCCCGGAGGGGCCATCATCACCATGAAGGCCAAGGACCAGAGGAGGAACCTCTCCCCATCCAGGGGGAGGCCATGAAGGAGGAAGCACAAGGGGGAGAACCTCTCCTCCTCTCTCTTGGTGGAACCGGAGTGCCATCGGGAGGGGAATCATCGCCGCGGTGACCGTCTTCATCAACATCACCATCATCATCACCATCCTCATCTCTTTTACGCGGTCCACTCTCCCGCACCCCGCTGTAATCCCTACTTGAACATGGTGCTTTATGCCACATATTATGATCCAATGATGTGTTGCCATCCTATGATGTTTTGAGTAGATATCTTTTGTCTTTGGGTTGATTGATGATCTAGATTGGTATGAGTTGTATGTTTTATGTTGATGCTGTCTATGGTGCCCTCCGTGTCGCGCAAGCGTGAGGGGTTCCCGCTGTAGGGTGTTGCAATACATTAATGATTCGCTTATAGTGGGTTGGTGAGTGACTGAAACACAAACCCGAGTAAGGGGATTGCTGCGTATGGGAATAAAGAGGACTTGATGCTTTAATGCTATGGTTGGGTTTTACCTTAATGATCTTTAGTAGTTGTGGATGCTTTCTAGAGTTCCAATCATAAGTGCATATGATCCAAGTAGAGAAAGTATGTTAGCTTATGCCTCTCCCTCATATGAAACTGCAATAGTGATTACCGGTCTTGTTAACGATTGCCTAGGACAATTCCGCACACCGATCCACCATTATTACACACTCATATATTTAGTAATATATTCTAACTTTATGATAACAACACCTACTTTTATATTTTATCTCTCCGACATCATATAAAGTTATCTTCTTCATACCCACAACATAGTTTTATTTCTTGTTGCTAGTTGGAAGCAAACGTTCGGTGTATGTAGAGTCGTATCAGTGGCAGATAGAGCTTGAGAGAATATTGATCTTACCTTTAGCTCCTTGTGGGTTCGACACTCCATACTTATCACTTCCACCTTTGTAAATTGCTACGATGATTCCTTTCACTTGGGGATTATCACTTCACTCCCCGGCAACGGCGCCAGAAAATAGCCTTGATGACCCACAAGTATAGGGGATCAATTGTAGCTCTTTTCGATAAGTAAAAGTGTCAAACCCAATGAGGAGCAGAAGTAAATGACAAGTGGTTTCCAGTAAGGTAATGTTTGGAAGTGCTGAAATTGTAAGTAGCAGAGTAGCTTGATAGGAAGATAATTTGTAACGAGCAAGTAAGGATAATAGTAACAAAAGTGCAGCAAGGTAGCCCAATCCTTTCGAGGCAAAGGACATGCCAAAACGGCCTCTTATGATAAGCAAAGCGTTCTTGAGGGTACACGGGAATTTCATCTAGTCACTTTCATCATGTTGGTTTAATTCATGTTCGGTACTTTGATAATTTGATATGTGGGTGGACCGGTGCTTCGGTGTTGTTCTTACTTGAACAAACCTCCTTCTTATGATTAACCCTCCTGCAAGCATCCACAACTACAAGAAAAGTATTAAGAATAAATTCTAACCATAGCATTAAACTTTTGGATCCAATCGGTCCCTTATGGAATAGCGCATAAACTGGGGTTTATGCTTCTGTCACTCTCGCAACCCATGATCTAATTGCTACTCCACAATGCAGTCCCTTAAGCCCGAATATGGTGAAGTGTCATGTAGTCGACGTTCACATGAAACCACTAAGGGAATCACAACATACATACTATCACAATATCGAACACATATCAAATTCACATGATTACTTGCAACATGATTTCTCCCGTGACCTCAAGAACAAAGGTAACCACTCACAAATGATAAACATGCTCATGATCAGAGGGGTATTAAATAGCATATTGGATATGAACATATAATCTTCCACCAAATAAACCATATAGTAATCAACTACAAGATGTAATCAACACTACTAGTCTCACCCACAAGTACCAATCTATAGTTCCGGTAACAAGATTGAACACAAGAGATGAACTAGCGTTTGAGAGGAGATGGTGATGTTGAAGATGTTGATGCAGATTGCCCTCCCTAAGATGAGAGAGTTGTTGGTGATGATGATGACGATGATTTCCCCCTCCGGGAGGGAAGTTCCCCCGGCGGAACCGCTCCGCCGGAGAGCAAAAGTGCTCCTGCCCAAGTTCCGCCTCGAAGTGGCGGTGCTTCGTCCCGAAAGTCCTCCCCTTATTTTTTCTAGGTCAAAATGTCTTATATACCAAAAGATGGGCATTGAAGGTGGGCCGAGGAGACCACAACCCCTAGGGCATGCCAGGGGGCCCTGGCGCGCCCAGGTGGGTTGTGCCCACCTGGTGGCCCCCCTCTGCTAGTTATTTGCTCCAATAATTCTTATATATTCCATAAAAAAATCCTCATGAAGTTTCAGCTCATTTGGAGTTGTGCAAAATAGTTAGCCTGACGTAGCTTTTTCAGGTCCAGATTTCCAACTGCCTGAATTCTCCCTCTTGGTGTGTACCTTGCAAATTATGAGAGAAAAGGCATTATAATTACTCCAAAAAGCATTATTATGGATTAAAACATTATAAATAACAGTAAGAAAACATGATGCAAAATGGACGTATCACTCATATGCTTTATGATGTTGCCATCAACAAGAGCCCATACACATCAAGCCATAATTTAGTTCATTAATGAGGGACACAATGAGTCTAGGGCACCACAGACATGGAAAAGTCGAGCCACAATGCTCTAAACTGAAAGACTCCGTAATGTTGTCGCTACAAATTGGACATGTCAACACATGGAAAGAACTATGCCAGCGTGTGGCATGGAAGGCGTGGGAGCACAAAAACCTAACGTCCTCCTCACCCCTAGTCTTCAGGTCCAACAAACATATGGGACACATTACACAGGGCTCATGCCGACGTTTTTACTTGGCTTGTGCCACTAGAGCTTTGGCGGCATTTGTTTTTTCTTCTTCAGTGACCGCCTCTTTAAACAAGAGGTGTACGGATTGTTGTAGACAAAAGATACCCAGAGTTCCCCTATCCTGTTGTCCAAGTCGTACCACAATTTCCTCGGCCTTGCAGCGATTGGGGGCGACAATGTCTACTCTCAGGGTATCCCGTAGGATAACGTGGCTCAGTTATCTTCGGGGAGGTTGTACTTGCTAGCCACCCGCTCCTCGGTGGGCATCCCATGGATGAGTTTGTGTGTGGGGAGGGGGGCATTGTGGATCAGAAATACGGTGGTGCAGGTGGCGACCTCAACCCGATGGCATATCTGGTGCACCGGAGCAATTGGTGTTACCAGTGCACCGGACCCCTGTTGCACATTCAAAATTGTTCGGAAATTATCAGAAAAAACTAGTATATGTTGTCACAATATTTCATTTCAAAATTTTGATACATGGCACACTTTCAGAACGAAACATGGCACACTTTCATACTAGTGGTCGTCAGGTGACAAGTTCGTCATCGGGTGTAATGTGGGTCTCTGCCACACTTTCATTCCTATGGGACAAAGCTGATCGAAGCATGCATGGATACATTTAGCCATGTACACGTGGTCACATACCGGGAGGTCTGATCAGAGTCGGAGTGTGCCATGAAAATCTGCAATTCAAGACCGGTTGAGTAGTTCCATGGGCATTGTATAGTGCGACATTGGTTGTTGGTCAAAGGGCCAGCTTTTTGGCAGCTAAAAAGATAAGCCACCTCCTCTTTAGATTTTTCATAAGCCGCCTCTTTAATTTGTTGAGGCTTCTAAACTAGTTACGGAATAATTAATTTAGAAGTCTCAACAAATTTAGGGAGGCAGCTTATTTTTATATTAAGCCACCAAAAGAACTGGCGCAAAGCCTCACATCAAAGATGGTCCTTCAGAACGAAACCCTCAAAAAATAAGAGAGGGTATATGTCTCGCCCATGGAGCAAGTTTTAATGGACTGTTGCTGCCCTTAGGCCCGCCCAAATAAACTGTCCTTACTCACTAGTCACTACCACATAGTTGAGTGTTGATATTCACCATGGTGTGCACAGTTAAATAGAGTAACCAACTTCATGTATGTTTCATGCAACAAAGAAGTGTTTGATTTTTTTTAAATGTCATTTAATTTAAAAATAATATCATGTAATTTAAAAAATGTTCAATGGAACTTAAAAATGGTTAATGTAATTAGAAAACGTACATTAATGAAAAATATTCATGTAATAAAATAGAATGTTCAACACATTTTTAATAAGTGTTCAATGCGTTCAAAAATGATATAATAACAAAAGTGTTCAATACAATTTTTTCAAATGTTTACATAATTTTAAAAAACTCATTGAAAAATTAAGGTAATTAAATAATGTTTGGCACATTTAAAACACATGTTCATGTAATTTTATTTTTTATAAAAAATTTAGGAGTTGAAGGAGGACTAGAAATGAAAGGAAAAAAGTAGCTAAAAATAGAGCAACAGGTTAGGGATCCAAAATGCTTACATTCGAACTTTATTCTCTCAATTGTAGTGGTTTATGCATCCCAAATACTTATTACCTCAAGATATGTCTCCTTGGCTCATATGTAAAGAGATATATACATGGAGAAGGCAAAATTTGAAATGCTATAATTGATGCATAATATCATGCTTCATCTCTAAACATTTCCCTACAAATGTTTAGAATTGCGATATAGTAGGCACATCAACCTTTTGCAACGGGGTACTGTGATGAGAAAGAATTGTGAAGTTTGCCTACAAATGGTCTACTAGAGATGGTTATAAGGTGAGGATTTGAGAAGACACGTAGTATGGGTCTTTCCTTCATTTGTCGAATACTACACATATATTGCATATGTAGAGAGTAGACTAAAAATGTTCGGCGAATTTCGGATAGACACACCTTGGTGCTCTTGTTTAGAAGAATTTCATGCATGATAATGCCTTAGATTGTAAACATCCAGAACCCGGCACCAATCCATCTACCCAGTTCCCGCATGTTCATATCTAAATGCTGAGCTTTCAAATGTGCCAGGACCAATTGACACCATGGCCGCACATGATGGACGTGACCGAGACTCGTTTCTTCACCTATGGGGGAGTCGCCTTGCAAAGCTTATCTACTGGAAGCCAACCACCGCTCATGCTCCGTTGATATCCACAATGATGTTCTCCTGGTCCACGGGGTGCATAGGATCGGGATTGAGGTCAACAGGCTAGGGGTGGTGCTTGTTAGCCAGGTTCCACGATAGGGTGCCACTCAACCATCGTGTTGAAGTCTCCGACCTCGCCGTACGCCGGGGCTAAGTTATTGTGAGATGATATACGGGATGTTAGCCAACCTCGCTACTGGGAACTGGGGTTGTTAAACTTCCCCGCTCCCTCACTTTGCCAAATGCAAGGGTTTCGACTATGATTTTCCCGTTGTGGAGTAAGACAGGGTGAAGATGTAGTTCAAGGGTCTCATGAACCGATTCTAGACATGCATGCATACCGCCCAGGGCGGCTGGTTTTTAATTACTCTGGTAGATGTCTGCTCTACACCTCCGCGTCTGCATGGCCTCGGGTGTTCTACCATTTCGTTTAATTACTTTCGTATTATTCCACATCACCACTTTGGTTTATGTATGTATGTACTGGTGTGCTAATGGTGACTTGTGATGGTTGTGAAATTGTATGAGTAGCAATGTTACGCGTTTTTCATAAGTATGTAATAAATTTGTCTTCTTATGTACTCACTCTGTTTCATAATTGCTTGTAATTCAAATTTCCACTAAAACTGTGGCAAGAACTATGGAACCAAGCGAGTATATTGCATGCATTATTATGTTCATCACACCGTTTTCCCTGATGTGAACATATTCTGCTCATCTTGCTTTTCCCATCAAGCATCAGTATTGTTAACAGTTCCTTCATGTTCCTTATAGTAGATGATATCCTGCGCGTTGCTGCGGAAACCTTGTTAAAAATTTGTATCATAGGTGCTACAAAATGAACTAAAACTAAAGCAACACAAACATTAATTTTAAACATTAAAAACATGAAGCATGTAGCAAAATAATATATAAAAAAGTGCAAAACCTCTAAATTATAGTACTATATATAAATGCTATTTCTTGCAAAAAAGAAACATTAACTACATGCTGTCGATGACAGTACCAAAAAAAAGTCAACACACATACTGTTAGAGTTAGTACATGGGCTGATAGGGTAAGTGGACACAACTGTACACCATAAAAAAATATTAATGAGACATCCATCTCTGTTTTAAGTTTTAACCTGTTTTGCACATCAATCTTGGCAACTATCGCCCTCTTTTTCTATAAAAAAAAGAGATACACATAAGTATCATTATTAATTGCATGCATTTGTGTGTATAAGCATAATATGAATGAACAATTTGACCTTCCAATATGAGATTTGGTCAAATCTCGATGCACACTCTATATCCCCAGCGTAAGCTAGTGTAACAATACTTGAAAGACATGAAACATGCATCTTACGACTACATAATCAGTTGCACTTTCTTCGGGCATAAAATTAATCTGAATTTTTTATTTCCAAAAAATAGCGGACAGTAAATTTGTTTAGTCAACTAATAGAACATGAGTTGAGGAGGGGCGGTTGATTATTCATATGGCTGTATAAAAACTTCTTTTTCTTGTTTTACAACACCGTGGATGAAGGTAAATTTTGGTAGTCATCAGCATATATTGTGAAATTGACCATGAATATGAATAAAATAACAGGTGGATGACATTAGTGAAAAATATATCAATGGATATGAAAGATTTAAATGGGTATGTCTGCACATGTACTGAAAAGCAACAAACATGTCTGTCTCATCAGTGGAGTAATAAGAAGAGACCACAGGTCAAGCGTAAGGAATGATATACAGCAATTAAGTATTAAACTGTAGTCAGGCCATGACTTACTTTCTTGGTAAAAGTAATCTTGTTCATATGTAGTTCTCACCTGAAACTTTGAGGCAGCTTATTTATGAACGTATGATACTTTGTCATAACTCTGACGTGTTGCTGTACGAAATGATGAGAGATTAAGATTTATTCCAGTAGCATCCCACACAAAAAGTTAGTTAGGAACCATATCATACCAGAATGGATTCCAGCAATCTGAACTTTCCCACGATCCTGAAAATTGCCTCCTTTTTTTGCGCCGACCTGAAAATTGGTTCCACCTAACTGAAAGATTCCAAGTTGTATGATACATGTGAATTTACTGCCATCTGCAGAGACAAACTTACATAAAAGAAAATTCGAGATTTTCCTAATTAATTACATGCCAAAGCATGCAGAAATCAGATTGTGCAAGTAACTTGCGTAAGTCATGTATATCGTACGATTCCCTTTCTATCAAATAAAAAAGGATGAGAGTAAATTAATGCCACAACCAGGATGTAGTCCTGTTTTTCTAATTCCAAATCAATCTTTTTTAGGGGACTTCTGATTAATCTGGGAGAAGACGTCTGTACCTCATTGCCTCCAGTTCTTGATGTGTGATGTCGTCTCTAGTCATGCTCTCCTGTCTCTCCCCTCGACAGAGCCGCCGCCACACTCGGTCATGCTCCCCTACCTTCTCTCTCACATAGCTGCAAGATGTCAGATCGGTCGAGCGGCTGCAGGCGGAAGGAGCCGAGCCGCGGAAGGCAGGAGGTACAGACCAGTCCTCGACCAGATGGACAGCTTCAGCGGCTAAAGAGTAGGATCTGGGCGCTTCGTTCAAACCGGTAGTACGGTGGCACCGCTGCAGCTGCAACCTCTGTAGTCCGCTCGACATGGACGTGGTGGCACTCGGTTGTCGCTTCCGCAGCCAAAAGTCGGGCCACCACAGAAGCTAGAAGCCATGGCTGCCAGACCTAGGAAAGGGGTTGGAGCACAGGGTCCTAGCTGCCGCTCATCTTCCATGGAGGCAGATTTTTCCAACCGGAGAGAAGATGGGACGTGCAGACGAAACGGAGGAGTATATGCGGTGGGGAGTTGAGGAGAAGATGGTGTGTCGCTTTAAAGAGTAGATAGACTATCTGATCGGTTTTAGAATACGAAGAGGAACCGATGCGTAGTAAAAAAATTAAATCACATAATTTGTTTTCTGTCGTTTTTCTTTTTGGCTGAGGTGGCAAATTTGCTGAGGTGGTTGGTTGCATGTTGTTGCTGATGTGGGTAAGCTGCATGTCAAGAGAAATCATCTAGTGGGGGCTCCTATTTAGATATAGAAGATATAAAAAGTTAATTAACTCTAGCACCCTTATAAAAAACTAGGAAATTCGGTGTTCTTTTTTCCTTTTGCAAGGGAGACTCTTTGCCCTTTATTTTTCGGGGGCTATATCTTTTGAAATGGATAGAATGTCTCACACTTCTTCGTCGACCGGTATATGTATGTGCACAACCATTCTATTTACAAAGTTTCGAATCCTTAGAAAACTAAAATTAAGAGCCGAAAAAATCACATAAAACAGTAACATGTTAGAACTTAGTGTTTAAGATTTCCTTTCTGTATATTGTTTCGCCCCTGACCAATATTCACAATTTTTGAAGAACTGGACAAAAAATGTTTCACCTTGATCGAAGATATGAGTATATATGTGACTATAAGAATGGCGAGCTCACTCTAAACCAGTACAATACAACTTAATTTGTTCTACTACTCCTAATTTGGTTTTAATCTTTTTAGAACCATCACCTATGGTAATTATTCAAATTTGATATACTATTTTCGACCAAAATTATGTCTTCTTCTTGACTCCTGTCGAAAATTGCTAATTTTCTTGGAAACCATTAAAAAAAAGTCAACAAATAGTTTTCTCCGGATGTCTACACTCTACATCTAGAGACGACAAAACCTGGAGCCTCCACATATTACGGTCAATGCACAAGTGCTAAAAGAAACCCGTGCCTCTGTTTTATTCAGATGAACGACCTTGTACTTCTTTATTATTGGTAAGATCTATTCTCCCAAAAAATACTACTTCAAGTCTTTATTTGGATATATGTATATGATTTAGAAATGGAGAGATGCAAGGAAACCTGATAATGGTAACAGGACATGTAAGAGCAACTGACAGGCGGCATGGAGCGAAGATATCTCTATTCAAATCTCCTTTTCAGCCTTGGAGGCTGCTCTTCCAGCATCCAAACCTCATCTCTCAATTATGTTATGATGTAGTCCTCATCAAATATATCTCAGATCTCACTGTAGGAGAAGCAACAATAAAGTATAAGACAAAGGCAATCCTTAACTGAAATGTTAAGAATTGCAGTGACTGAAGAAAGAAATGTTGACCTAGGATCAGCCAAAAATAAAGTTTGATCCAACTCCGACACGATGAGTGTGACATTCAAGTATCTTGCAACTGTCACCATATCACATATCTGATTTAACAGTGAAACTTCTATTGTTCAGTTTTAGAATTTCAATAGCAGCAATGACTCAGAAATAGACAGTGATGTAGATGCATTGAGATTGGCACAACCGCACAAGCAGTACTTACAAGTGCGCACATCTGGTTGAGACTGCCATTGTAGGACAACAATTTTTAGCCATATTCCTGTAGAACCAATAAGATCAAATGGCGGTACAGACTTCAACATGGATTGAATTAGTATTCAACTACACATGACACACACTGGTTAATTAGCTATTGATATGATATGTTCTCGTCAAACACAGAACTTTGAGAGAAATAGTAGGTGTACTGTTATCAACATTATCCAGAGAGAAAATAATCCTATGAATTTATCATAATTTGATACATCCATCATTATACACATGGAATTTTTGGATTCTTCCATCTATCATTTCAGCTTCAATGTGTACCAATTTATACATACACAATATTTTTGGCCAGGGAAAGGTATAGAATTTTAACGAAAGAGAACGATGAATCAAAAAACTCACCTGAGAAACTCATGAGGGCCTTCCTACTTGCCCGGGTGAAAACTACTTTAGATTTCACGCAAATGTGATAGTATTCCAGTAGGTGATAATTAAGATTGTCCTTGCTTACCCTCCACAATGAGTTTCTCAAACTCGCACAAGAAGCACCATTCCTTTTGGGAACCTAGAAAATACAATAGCAATATACTGTACCTCAAGGGAATGCGCTGAATAACATAAGAAAGAGTTTAGCATTAATTTATCATTTTTGAATGAATCCCTTTGAAAAGGTACGCTGTAAGTGGTCGGGTAAAGGCCAAGCACTGAAGGACAACATTTGCGTAGCAACTGTAAAAAGAAATAAAATAAGAAGGTTGGGAAAAAACAACAACATTGAACTGCTAAACTCAGATTCAGTAAATTGTTTACGCCCTAATATGTTTAATTTTCAAGAATCTTTAGGCATGAGTTTCATTTGTGAATCCACATAACTGCCACTGGAGTATTGTCTCGTTAAAGAGAAACAATTTTGAAAGTGACAGGTTTTAACAATCTCAGAATTATAACCTATAGAATACACCTAACAAAAGCAAAAAAATGTCCAGCATATTTAGTTTCAAAATAGCTATTAAACAGTTTAGTAATTGTTTGCCTGTTCCTAGGGTTCGAAACAACAAAAGGACGGAATTCCACATTGTCAAAGTTGTAGAGCAAAAAAAAGTGTCTTTGACACTTCGATAACCATTAGGTTCAGCATACAAAAGTGTATGTTGGCGATTAAATGAGTCATCAAGTTTTACTTCCCGATTCCGATGGATAATGCCTCACAACTGTTCAAGCAGTTTCTTGTCTGATCGAACTTTTGTCCTTGGCAGATTACCTCGCAACACAACTCGGATCTTTGATTTAATGGGAATTCAGGAAGATCATCAGCCTTTGCAGATCGATCAGGCGCTTACAATATGTCATTGTAATTAGGAACTGTACATAATTAAAAATATTCATGTAGTAAAATACGATGGATAACACATTTTTAGTGTTCAATCCGCTTAAAAACTATATTATAATAAAAAAATCCATACATTTTTTCCATATGTTTATGTAATTTTTAAGAAATGTCACTGAAAATTTCAGGTAAAAAAATGTTTGGAATATATTTTTAAAAAGCATGCAAATTTATTTGTTATTAAAAAATTAAGAGTGGAAGGGCGATTAGAAGTGCAAGGAAAAGTAGCTAAAAATAGAGCAGCAAGTTAGGGACCGAAAATGCTTACATTCGAAGTTTATTCTCTCCGTTGTAGTGGTTTAGGCATCCCAAATATTTATTACTTCAATATATGTCTCCTTGGCTCATGGGCAAAGTGATATATGCATGGTGAAGGCAAAAATTGAGATACTATAATTGATGTATAATATCATGCTTCATCTTCAAACATTTTACGTTGTGATATAGTAGGCACATCAACCATCAACGGGGTACTGTGAGGAGAAAAATTTGTGAGGTGAGGATTTGAGAAGACACCAAGTATGGGTCTTTTCCTTCATTTGTACAATACTAGACATATATTGCATATGTAGAGAGTATATTAAAAATGTTCAACATATTTGGGATGGACACACCTTGGTGCTCTTGTTTACAAGAATGTCACCCATGATAATGCCTTAGATTGTAAACACCCATAACCCGACACCAATCCATGCAACCAAATCCCGCATGTTCATATATAAGCGCTGAGCTTTTAAATGTGCTACTACGAAGTGACACCATGGCCAATGTGATGGAGGTGACCGAGACACGTTTCTTCGCCTATGGGGGAGTCGCATTGCAAGGCTTATCCACTGGAAGCCAACTGACCGCTCACGCTCCATTCATATTCACCTTTATGTTCTCCTAGTCCACGGGACACACAGGATCGGCACTGAGGTCAACATGCCAAGGTTGATGCTTGTTAGCCAGGTTCAATGATAGGGTGCCACTGGACTACTACGTCGAAGTCTCCGACCTCGCCATCCGTCGGGGTTACATTGCTGTGAGCTGATCTATGGGATGTTAGCCAACCTCGCCACCGGGAACTGTGGTTGTTAAACTTCCCTGCTCCCTCACTTTGGCAAATGTCAAGGGTTTTGACCGTGATTTTTTCCATTGTATTGGCTAGTGGCTAGTAGGTTTTACTAGTGGCTTCTCTCGAGAAAAATAGCAAATGGTGGGTAAACAAATTACTGTTGGGAAATTGATAGAACTTCAAATAATCATGACGATATCCAGGCAATGATCATTACATAGGCATCACGTACAAGATTAGTAGACCGACTCCTGCCTGCATCTGCTACTATTACTCCACATATCGTCCGCTATCCAGCATGCATCTAGTGTATTAAGTTCATGGAGAAACGGAGTAATGCAATAAGAACGATGACATGATGTAGACAAGATCTATCTATGTAGAGATAGACCCCATTCGTTTTATCCTTAGTAGCAACGATACATACGTGTCGGTTCCCCTTCTGTCACTGGGATCAAGCACCGTAAGATCGAACCCACTACAAAGCACCTCTTCCCATTGCAAGATAAATAGATCAAGTTGGCTAAACAAAACCCAAATATCGGAGAAGAAATACGAGGCTATAAGCAATCATGCATATAAGAGATAAAAAAACTCAAATAACTTTCATGGATATAAAAAGATAGATCTGATCATAAACTCAAAGTTCATCCGATCCCAACAAACACACCGCAAAAAGTGTTACATCATATGGATCTCCAAGAGACCATTGTATTGAGAATCAAACGAGAGAGAGAAAGCCATCTAGCTACTAACTGCGGACCCAAAGGTCTACAAAGAACTACTCACGCATCATCGGAGAGGCACCAATGGAAGTGGTGAACCCCTTCGTGATGGTGTCTAGATTGGATCTGCTGGTTCTGGACTCTGTGGCGGCTGGAATTGATTTTTGTCGACTCCCCTAGGGTTTTCTGGAATATTGGGGTATTTATAGAGCAAAGAGGCGGTCTGGAGGGCACCCGAGGTGGGCACAACCCAGCAGGGTGCGCCTGGGTCTCCAAGCGCACCCTAGTGGGTTGTGCACCCCTCGGAGCACCCCTAGGCGCTGCGTAGGCCCATTGGGTGTCTTCTGGTCCATAAAAAATCTCCGTAAAGTTTCACCACATTTGGACTCCGTTTGGTATTGATTTTCTCCGATGTAAAAAACGTGCAAAAAACAGCAATGGGCACTTGACACTATGTCAATAGGTTAGTACCAAAAAAGATATAAAATGACTATAAAATGATTACGAAACATCCAAGATTGATAATATAGCAGCATGGAACAATCAAAAATTACAGATACGTTGGAGACGTATCAGCATCCCCAAGCTTAACTCCTACTCATCTTCGATTAGGTAAGTGATAAAAACAGAATTTTTGATGTGGAATGCTGCCTAACATGTCATCTCATATTTCTTTTCTTTATAGAATGGACATTTGGACTTTTATATTATTCAAAGCAATAGTCTAGTTTTGACATGATAACTTAAATACTCAAGCATATCAACAAGCAACCATGTCTTTCAAAATATCAACGCTAAAATAAGCTATCCCTAGCCCATCATGCACAATTATTGATCCATTCATGAAACACACTCGCCTATTAACTACACCCAATGCTCAAGTACGATCATAGTGCCTCCTAGTTGGTTCTTTTATAAGAGAAGATGGAGACTCAAATTCAAAATAAAAATTGCATAAAGTAAAAGAAAGGCCCTTCGCAGAGGGAAGTAGGGATTTGTAGAGGTGCTAGAGCTCAAAGCAAAAAACTTAGAGATGAAAACATTTGGGAGGTGTATCCTTCTCACCAACGAAAACGACTTAGAGTTCCCAACACTTTCTATGATAGATATATCATAGGCGGTTCCCAAATAGAACATAAAGTTTATTCCTTTTTCCACCATACTTTCACTTTCCATGGCTAGCCGTATCCATAGTTGCCCTCCATACCAACACTTTCCAAGGAATTTGTTATTTGACAACATAAAGTAAATTCATTTTTTCATTTCGAGACTGGGCATCCCTAATGCCTTTGCCTTACTCTTGTGCAATGACAAGTGAATAAACACTAATCGTGAGAATAACACATCTAGCATGAAAAATATTAGCCACCCTCACCGCTCTGCGAGCGGAACGAACACACAAAAGAGAAGTTTATTTTGAAAATTAGAGATGGCACATACAAATTTGCTTAGAACGGCGAAAGAATACCACATATAGGAAGATACAGTGGACTCACGTGGCAAAACTGGTTTAAAGGTTTTTGGATGCACAAGTAGTGATCATACTTAGTGCAAAATGAAGGCTAGCAAAAGATTGAGAAGCGACCAACCAAGAAACGAATAATCTCATAAGTGAGAATTAAGCATAATTAACACATAATAATGCACCACAAGTAGGATATAATTTCATTTCATAATTATCGACTTTCGTGCTTGCATAGGGAATCACAAACCTTAACACCAATATTCTTACTAAAGCATAATTACTCATCAAGATGACTCACATATCACATCATCATATCTCAAAACTATTACTAAGAATCAAGTTTATTTTGCCTAATGATCTTCATGAAAGTTTGTATTATATCCTTCTTGGATATCCATCACTTTGGGACTAATTTTCATATGTTACTTTTGACAAGCTCAAGCAAATATAAGTGAAGATCATGAGCATAATTTTTCTTTCTCTCAAATTTATTTAAGTGAAGCAGGAGAGAATTTCTTGAAAATTTTACTAACTCTAAAATAAATCTAAGTGAAGCAAGAGAGCATTTCTTCAAAAATACTAAAGCACACCGTGCTCAAAAAGATATAAGTGAAGCACTAGAGCAAGTCCATAGCTCATAAAAATTTAAGTGAAGCATAGAGAGCAATTCTAAAAAGTCATGACATAATTTTGGCTCTCTCAAATAAGGTGTGCCTAGCAAGGAACCAAGACTAAAAACACAAAATAAAACAAGTAAAGACTCGTATCATACAAGACGCTCTAAGAAAAGCACATAGTCTGTGACGAATAAAAATATAGCTTCGAGTAAAATATTGATGGTCGTTAGAAGAAAGAGGGATGCCACTCGGGGGCATCCCCAGGCTTAGTTGCTTGCTCTATTTTGGATAATAGCTTGGGATTGCGGGGCATCCCCAAGCTTAGGCTCTTCTTACTCCTTATTCCTACATCCATCATAAGATAACCCAAAACTTGAAAACTTCAATCACACAAAACTCAACAAAAGCCTTCGTGAGATCCGTTAGTATAAGAAAACAAATCACTACTATAAGTATTGTAGTAAACCAATTCATATTTTGTCCTTCCATTATATCTAATGTATTCCAACTTTTCTATGGCAAAAACTCATCAAAGAAAACCATAGAGCCATCAAAATAAGCACACAACGCAAGGAAAACAGAATCTGTCAAAACAAAACAGTCTATAGCAATCTGGATATACTTATGTAACTCAACTTTGAAAAATTAGGATGACCTGAGAAATTCGTATATTAATCTACTGCAAAAGGAATGCGTATTTTATCGCTCTCTGGTTAAAAATGAAAATTATTTTCGCAAGCTCAAAAGTTTTTGTTTTTTCGGCAAGATTAAACAACTATCACCCAAGAAGATCCTAAATGCTTTATTTGGCACAAACACTAATTAAAACACAAAAAACACAATCATAACAGTAAAATAATTGTGCTAACACTCAAAAACAGGAAGCAAAAATCAAAAATAAATTTTATTCATTAGGTTGCCTCCCAACAAGCGCTAGTTTTATGCCCTTAGCTAGGCATAAAGCAAGGATGTAAGTTTTTTCACCCTTCTTCTTAATTCCCTTGGAGCTGTTTTCATCATGGGGTTTTGTAAAATCAACATAAAAATATTATCCATAGAAACCTTAGCATTATTAAGTTGCCCATTATCATAACCACGTTGATTTCCGGCAACATTCCAAGAGTAATGCTAAATAACATTATTGAAAACTTGTTGGATTATATCTAAAACGGGGACTTCCTTTTTAAGATAATCACTATTGTAAAGAATTTAATCTATCACGGGCTTTTCATGGTTCATACCATAAAAATCAAAGATTTCCCTAGCTTCCCGTATGATATAGTCAAACTCATTCATAAGAACGGGAGTGGCCAACTTTTTAGCCTTAGAATTCTTTATAACAGGGAGCTCAAAAAACAATCTTTGCAAAGTAGGATGAGTACGGATAAATTTAGTCTCAAGTTTTAGAACTAGTGCTGAAATAGCATCCGCATAATATCTAGTAGTTCTAAGTATAGGAGCATCATCAAGACTTAGGTTTCCCACACAATTGAAAAATTCTTGGATACGTTCCTTTGCCATAACATTCCCCTGCTCCAAGATAAAAGTCTTAGCATCCAGATTGCCCAGACGTCCAATCTTAGGAGTTAGGCCATCATCTGTTGGTGCCATACTAAAATCACTCATGATTGCAAGCAAAGGATAGATCTGACGAGGAAACTGCGAATGAAAAAGAGGGGCGAATAAAACAGCAAATTTTTGTGAAGTGGGGGAGAGGAAAACGAGAGGCAAATGGCAAATAATGTAAATTGTGAGGAGATAAGATTTGTGATTAGGATCTTGATATATGTTGAAGATCCTCCCCGGCAACAGCGCCAAAAATTCCTTTTGATATCGCTCGAAGCTACGTCGGTATTTTCCCAAAGAGGAAGGGATGATGCAGCACAACAGCGGTAGGTATTTCCCTCAGATATGAAACCAAGGTTATCGAACCAGTAGGAGAACCAAGCAACACAAGGTAAATAGCACCTGAACACAAACAACAAATACTCGCAACCTGACGTTTAAAAGGGGTTGTCAATCCCTTTCAGGTAACGGCGCCATATGCCAACGGACGTGAGAGAGTTCTAAATATTGATAGATAGAACACCAACTAAAATAAATTGTAGCAAGGTATTTTTGTATTTTTGGTTTTAGTAGATCTTAAAATAAAAGGCAAATAAAATAGATCGCAAAGGCAAATAATAAGAGAGGGAGAGAGACCTGGGGGCCGTAGGTTTCACTAGTGGCTTCTCTCGAGAAAAATAGCAAACGGTGGGTAAACAAATTACTGTTGGGAAATTGATAGAACTTCGAATAATCATGATGATATCCAGGCAATGCTCATTACATAGGCATCACGTCCAAGATTAGTAGACCGACTCCTGCCTGCATCTACTACTATTACTCCACACATTGACCGCTATCCAGCATGCATCTAGTGTATTAAGTTCATGGAGAAACGGAGTAATGCAATAAGAACGATGACATGATGTAGACAAGATCTATCTATGTAGAGATATACCTCGTCGTTTTATCCTTAGTAGCAACGATACATACGTGTCGGTTCCCCTTCTGTCACTGGGATCAAGCACCGTAAGATCGAACCCACTACAAAGCACCTCTTCCCATTGCAAGATAAATAGATCAAGTTGGCCAAACAAAACCCAAATATCGGAGAAGAAATACGAGGCTATAAGCAATCATGCATATAAGAGATCAAAAAAACTCAAATAACTTTCATGGATATAAAAGGATAGATCTGATCATAAACTCAAAGTTCATCCGATCCCAACAAACACACCGCAAAAGGAGTTACATCATATGGATCTCCAAGAGACCATTGTATTGAGAATCAAACGAGAGAGAGGAAGCCATCTAACTACTAACTACGGACCCAAAGGTCTACAAAGAACTACTCACGCATCATCGGAGAGGCACCAATGGAAGTGGTGAACCCCTCCGTGATGGTGTCTAGATTGGATCTGGTGGTTTTGGACTCTGCGGCGACTGGAATTGATTTTCGTCGACTCCCCTAGGGTTTCTGGAATATTGGGGTATTTATAGAGCAAATAGGCGGTCCTGGGGGCACCCGAGGTGGGCACAACCCACTAGTGCGCGCCTGGGCCTCCAGGCGCGCCCTGGTGGGTTGTGCTCCCCTCGGAACACCCGCAGTCGCTGCCTTGGCCCATTGGAAGTCTTCTGGTCCATAAAAAATCTCCGTAAAGTTTCGCTGCATTTGGACTCCGTTTGATATTGATTTTCTATTATGTAAAAACATGCAAAAAACAGCAATTGGCACTTGGCATTATGTCAATAGGTTAATACCAAAAAATGATATAAAATGACTATAAAATGATTATAAAATATTCAAGATTGATAATATAATAGCACAGAACCATAAAAAATTATAGATACGTTGGAGACATATCATAGGACACAGTCCCTTGCTTCGGCTTCGTCCTTTGCCAGTTGGTGCGCCTGGTATGCTTGGTCTATATGGATACCAAGGCGTTATTCCTCATGTGTAAAGAGGCTGCCGCAATGAGTGAGCTTGCCAGCATTTTGGCATGCAGCCTAAAGCTGCATGGCGAGTTGTGCGCCATCTTTTTGTTGCAAATGGCTATTGGGGAACAGGAGACCATCTGGTTGTCATGCTCGCATGCCATTCATATTATGTGAATCGTGTCGTGGTTCTACCACGCATCGATGTGCCCAAGTAATTGGCGTGAGATGGTGGATTACTTAAACTTTATTAGATCAGAGCAAGATCCACAAGATGAATTTTTTATAATAAATTCATGTAACTTAAAAATTGCTTGATGCATTTTTTAAGAATATTCATGTAATGGTAAAATTGTTCATCCATTAAAAATTCATGTAATTAAAAATATGTACTACACATTTTTCAAGTAATGGAAAAAATGGTGGATTCATTTTTTAAAATGATACAGTTTTACAAATTTTCCTATACAATAAAATAAAGTGCTAAGAATAGATTAGTGTGATTCTCATGTAATAAAAATGATATTAGATGATTTTTTATTTTTCAATATCTAAGTTATTGTAATAAAAATGTCACTTACTTATAAATGTTTATTACGTATTCAAAATGTTCATGAAATACTTATAAAAAAGTTTATGTACGGAAGAACAAAAGAGAAAACTGATCAGAAAAATGAAAAAGATAAAAGCACATAAACCTAAAATAAAATGGAAAGCAACAAAAAGACATACAAAAAAGGCAGACATCTGGCACATGGGCTGGCCCAAAATGATGGGTTATGCGTCATTGCTTGACTAAATGGTGTCTCTTCTAGAAACAAATGACTAAACAGTGTCTCCACAATCTAGAAACAAATCACTAAACAGTGTCTCCTCGACGAGACAAAAGGGGACGACTTTCAAGAAAGGGGGTAGGGGGGATAAACGGTGCACCTAGCGTGTAATAGGATTTCAGGATGCTTAATGCACATTCATCAAAAAGAAGAAAAAAATGATTGAACTAATTAAGATGATATGTTAGTATTCGACTGCAACTTGGATGGAACTAGTATACAACCGCAGATGACACACACACTGGTAAATTAGCTATTGATATGATATGTTCTCGTCAAATACGAAATTTTGAGAGAAATATTAGGTGTCCTGTTATCAACATTATCAAAACAGAAAATAAGCCTGTCAATTGATCATAATTTGATACACCCATCACTATATACATGGAATTTTTGGATTCTGCCATCTATCATTTCAACTTCAAAGTGTACTATTTGGTGCATACACAATATTTTTGGCCAGGGAGAGGTATATAATTTTATCCAAAGAGAATGAGGAATAAAAAATCTCACATATGAGAAGCTCATGAGCGTCTTCCTATTTGCCCGGGCAAAAGCTACTTCAGATGTCACGCAAATGTGAGAGTATTCTAGTAGGTGACTACTGAGACTGTCCTTGCTTACCGTCCACAATGAGTTTTGAAAACTCGCCCAAGAAGCACCATCCCTTTTGGGAACCAAGAAAATACAATAGTAATATACTGTAACTCAAGGGAATGCGCTGAATAACATAAATAAGAGTTTAGCATTAATTATCATTTTTTGAATAAATCCCCTTGAGAAGGTACATTGTAAGTGGTCGGGTAAAGGCCAAGCACTGAAGGACAACATTTGCGTAGCAACTGTAAAAAGAAATAAAATAAGAAGGCCGGGCAAAAACAACAACATTGAACCACTAAATTCAGATTCAATAAATTCTTTACACCATAAACCAAAGTGCCCTAATATGTTTAATTTTCAATAAGTTTTAGGCATGAGTTTGATTTGTGAATCCACAGAACTGCCACAGGAGTATTATCTTGTTAAAGGAAACAATTTTGAAAATGACAGGTTTTAACAATCTCAAAATTATAACCTATAGGATACACCTAACAAAAGCAAAACGAATGTCCTGCATATTTACTTTCAACATAGCTATTAAAAAGTTTAATTAATTGCTTACCTGTTCCTAGGGTCAGAAACACCAAAATGACGTAACTCCACCTTGTCAAAGTTATAGAGCATACAAAAGTGTCTTTACCACATTTCGATAACCATTAGGTTCAACATACAAAAGTGTATGTTGGTGATTAAATGAGTCATCAAGTTTTACTTACCGAATCCGATGGATAATGCATCACAACTGTTCAAGCAGTTTCTTGTCTGATCAGACTTTTTGTCCTTGCTAGATTACATCGCACCACAACTTGGATCTCTAATTTAACAAGAATTAAGGAAGATCATTAGCCTTTGCAGATCGGTCACGCGCTTAAAAATGTTCGTGTAATTAGAAAATATACATGAATTAAAAATATTCAAGTAGTAAAATACGATGGCCAACACTTTTGTAATAAGTGTTTAATCCATTTAAAAACCTTATAATAATAATAAAAGTGTTCATTACATTTTTTCCAAATGTTTATGTAATTTCGAAAAAAATTCACTGAAAATTTCAGGTAAAAAAATGTTTGGCACATATTTTTAAAAATCATGTAATTTTACATCCTATGAAAAATTTAAGAGTTCAAGGAGGATTAGAAGTGCAAGAAAAAGTAACTAAAAATAGAGCAGCAAGTTAGGGATAGAAAACGCTTACATTCGAAGTTTATTCTCTCCATCGTAGTGCTTTAGGCATGCCAAATATTTATTACCTCAATATATATCTCCTTGGCTCATGGGTGAAGAGATATATGCATGGAGAAGGCAAAATTTGAGATACTATAATTGATGCACAATATCATGCTTCATCTCCAAACATTTTACGTTGTGATATTGTAGGCACATCAACCGTCAACGGGGTACTGTGAGGACAAAAAGTTGTGAAGTTTGCCTACAAATGGTCCACTAGAGATGGTTGTAAGTGTTGGAAATATGCCCTAGAGGCAATAATAAAATGGTTATTATTATATTTCTTTGTTCATGATAATTGTCTATTGTTCATGCTATAATTGTGTTATCCGGAAATCGTAATACATGTGTGAATACATAGACCACAACGCGTCCCTAGTGAGCCTCTAGTTGACTAGCTCGTTGATCAAAAGATAGTCATGGTTTCCTGACTATGGACATTGGATGTCATTGATAACGGGATCACATCATTAGGAGAATGATGTGATGGACAAGACCCAATCCTAAGCATAGCTCAAAGATCGTGTAGTTCGTTTGCTATAGCTTTTCCGAATGTCAAGTATCATTTCCTTAGACCATGAGGTTGTGCAACTCCCGGATACCGTAGGAGTGCTTTGGGTGTGCCAAACGTCACAACGTAACTGGGTGACTATAAAGGTACACTACAGGTATCTACGAAAGTGTCTGTTGGGTTGGCACGAATCGAGACTGGGATTTGTCACACCGTATGACGGAGAGGTATCTCTGGGCCCACTCGGTAATGCATCATCATAATGAGCTCAATGTGATCAAGTGGTTGATCACGGGATCATGCATTACGGTACGAGTAAAGTGACTTGCCGGTAACGAGATTGAACAAGGTATTGGGATACCGACGATCGAGTCTCGGGCAAGTAACGTACCAATTGACAAAGGGAATTGCATACGGGATTGATCGAATCCTCGACATCATGGTTCATCCGATGAGATCATCGAGGAGCATGTGGGAGCCAACATGGGTATCCAGATCCCACTGTTGGTTATTGACCGAAGAGTCGTCTTGGTCATGTCTGCGTGTCTCCCGAACCCGTAGGGTCTACACACTTATGGTTCGGTGATGCTAGGGTTGTTGAGATATTAGTATACGGTAACCCGAAAGTTGTTAGGAGTCCCGGATGAGATCCCGGACGTCACGAGGAGTTCCGGAATGGTCCGGAGGTGAGGATTTATATATAGGAAGTCAAGTTTCGGCCATCGGGAAGGTTTTCGGGGTAATCGGTATTGTACCGGGACCACCGGAAGGGTCCCGGGGGTCCACCGGGTGGGGCCACCTATCTCGGAGGGGCCCATGGGCTGAAGTGGGAGGGGAACCAGCCCCAGATGGGCTGGTGCGCCCCCCCATGGGCCTCCCCTGCGCCTAGGGTTGGAAACCCTAGGGGTGGGGGCGCCCCACTTGGCTTGGGGGGCACTCCACCCCCTTGGCCGCCGTCCCCCTTGGAGATGGCATCTCCTAGGGCCCGCGCCCCCCTAGGGGTCCTATAAATAGTGGGGGGGAGGGAGGGTAGCCGCACCCTAACACCTGGCGCCTCCCTCTCCCTCCCGTGACACCTCTCCCTCTCCCTGAGCTTGGCGAAGCCCTGCCGAGATCACCGTTGCTTCCACCTCCACGCCGTCGTGCTGCTGGATCTTCATCAACCTCTCCTTTCCCCTTGCTGGATCAAGTTGGAGGAGACGTCTTCCCAACCATACGTGTGTTGAACGCGGAGGTGCTGTCTGTTCGGGGCTAGGTCATCGGTGATTTGGATCACGACAAGTACGACTCCATCAACCCCGTTCTCTTGAACGCTTCCGCGCGTGATCTACAAGGGTATGTAGATGCACTCCCCTCTCCCTCGTTGCTAGATGACTCCATAGATTGATCTTGGTGATGCATAGAAAATTTTAAAATTCTGCTACGTTCCCCAACAGTGGCATCATGAGCTAGGTCTATGCGTAGTTTCTATGCACGAGTAGAACACAAAGCAGTTGTGGGGGTGGATGTTGTCAATTTGCTTGCCGTTACTAGTCTTATCTTGATTCGGCGGCATCGTGGGATGAAGCGGCCCGGACCAACCTTACACGTACGCTTACGTGAGACCGGTTCCACCGATTGACATGCACTAGTTGCATAAGGTGGCTGGCGGGTGTCTGTCTCTCCCACTTTAGTCGAATCGGATTCGATGAAAAGGGTCCTTATGAAGGGTAAATAGAAATTGGCATATCACGTTGTGGTTTTGGCGTAGGTAAGAAACGTTCTTGCTAGAAACCTATAGCATCCACGTAAAAACTTGCAACAACAATTAGAGGACGTCTAACTTGTTTTTACAGCATGTGCCGTGTGATGTGATATGGCCAAAAGGATGTGATGAATGATATATGTGATGTATGAGATTGATCATGTTCTTGTAATAGGAGTCACGACTTGCATGTCGATGAGTATGACAACTGGCAGGAGCCATAGGAGTTGTCTTAATTTATTTATGACCTGCGTGTCAACATAAATATCATGTAATTACTTTACTTTATTGCTAAAGCGTTAGCCATAGTAGTAGAAGTAATAGATGATGAGACAACTTCAAGAAGACACGGTGATGGAGATCATGATGATGGAGATCATGGTGTCATGTCGGTGACAACGATGATCATGAAGCCCCGAAGATGGAGATCAAAAGGAGCAAATGATATTGGCCATATCATGTCACTATTTGATTGCATGTGATGTTTATCATGTTTTTCATCTTATTTGCTTAGAACGACGGTAGCTTAAATAAGATGATCCCTCGTAATAATTTCAAGAAAGTGTTCTCCCTAACTGTGCACCGTTGCAAAGGTTCGTTGTTTCGAAGCACCACATGATGATCGGGTGTGATCAAGGTTGTCAGAATCGCGATTCTATTATACGATTCTACGACTTTACGATCCAAACAAACCCCTATGATTCTACGATTTTAGTTCTTAGAATCTACGACTTTACGATCCTGGTAGTGAAGATTCTACGATTTGCGATCCTACCATCAAAGCTCCGATCCGATTCAAAATCGCGATTCTGACAACCTTGGGTGTGATAGATTCTAACGTTCGAATACAACGGGTGTAAGCCAGATTTACACACGCAATACACTTAGGTTGACTTGACGAGCCTAGCATGTACAGACATGGCCTCGAAACACGGAAGACCGAAAGGTCGAGCATGAGTCGTATAGAAGATACGATCAACATGAAGATGTTCACCGATGTTGACTAGTCCGTCTCACGTGATGATCGAACACGGCCTAGTTGACTCGAATCATGTTTCACTTAGATGACTAGAGGGATGTCTATCTGAGTGGGAGTTCATTGAATAATTTGATTAGATGAACTTAATTATCATGAACTTAGTCTAAAATCTTTACACCATGTCTTGTAGATCAAATGGCCCACGCTAATGTTGCCCTCAACTTCAACGCGTTCCTAGAGAAAACCAAGCTGAAAGATGATGGCAGCAACTATACGGACTGGGTCCGGAACCTGAGGATCATCCTCATAGCTGCCAAGAAAGATTATGTCCTAGAAGCACCGCTAGGTGACGCACCCATCCCATAGAACCAAGACATTATGAACGCTTGGCAGTCACATGCTAATGATTACTTCCTCATTCAGTGCGGCATGCTTTACAGCTTAGAACCGGGGCTCCAAAAGCGTTTTGAGAGACATGGAGCATATGAGATGTTCGAAGAGCTGAAAATGGTTTTCTAAGCTCATGCCCGAGTCGAGAGATATGAAGTCTCCAACAAGTACTTCAGTTGTAAGATGGAGGAAAACAGTTCTGTCAGTGAGCACATACTCAAAATGTTTGGGTTGCATAACCGCTTGACTCAGCTAGGAGGTAATCTCCCGGATGACGCGGTCATTGGCAGAATCCTTCAGTCGCTTCCACCGAGCTACAAGAGCTTTGTGATGAACTTCAATATGCAGGGGATGGAAAAGACCATTCCTAAGGTATATTCAATGCTGAAATCAGTGGAGGTGGAAATCAAAAAGGAACATCAAGTGTTGATGGTGAATAAAACCACTAAGTTCAAGAAAGGCAAGGGTAGAAAGAACTTCAAGAAGGACGGCAAGGGAGTTGCCGCGCCCGGTAAGCAAGCTATCGGGAAGAAGCCAAAGAATGGACCCAAGCCCGAGACTGAGTATTTTTATTGCAAGGGAAGTGGTCACTGGAAGCGGAACTGCCCGAAATACTTAGCAGACAAGAAGGCCGGCAACACTAAAGGTATATGTGATATACATGTAATTGATGTGTACCTTACCAGTACTCGTAGTAGCTCCTGGGTATTTGATACCGGTGCGGTTGCTCAGATTTGTAACTCAAAGCAGGAGCTGCGGAATAAGCGGAGACTGGCGAAGGACAAGGTGACGATGCGCGTCGGGAATGGTTCCAAGGTCGATGTGATCGCCGTCGGCACGCTGCCTCTACATTTACCTACGGGATTAGTTTTAAACCTCAATAATTGTTATTTAGTGCCAGCTTTGAGCATGAACATTATATCAGGATCTTGTTTAATTCGAGATGGCTACTCATTTAAATCCGAGAATAATGGTTGTTCTATTTATATGAAAGATATGTTTTATGGTCATGCTCCGCTGGTGAATGGTTTATTCTTAATGAATCTCAAGCGTAATGTGACACATATTCATAGTGTGAATACCAAAAGATGTAAGGTTGATAATGATAGTCCCACATACTTGTGGCACTGCCGCCTTGGTCACATAGGTGTCAAATGCATGAAGAAGCTCCATGCCGATGGACTTTTGGAGTCTCTTGATTACGAATCATTTGACACGTGCGAACCATGCCTCATGGGTAAAATGACCAAGACTCCATTCTCAGGAACAATGGAGCGAGCAACCAACTTATTGGAAATCATACATACTGATGTGTGCGGTCCAATGAGCGTTGAGGCTCGCGGTGGCTATCGCTATGTTCTCACCCTCACTGATGACTTGAGTAGATATGGGTATGTCTACTTAATGAAACACAAATCTGAGACCTTTGAAAAGTTCAAGGAATTTCAGAGTGAGGTTGAAAATCAACGTGACAGAAAAATCAAGTTCTTACGATCAGATCGTCGGGGAGAATACTTGAGTCACGAATTTGGCACACACTTAAGGAAATGTGGAATAGTTTCACAACTCACGCCGCCTGGAACACCTCAGCGTAATGGTGTGTCCGAACATCGTAATCGCACTCTATTGAATATGGTGCGATCTATGATGTCTCTTACCGATTTACCGCTGTCATTTTGGGGCTATGCTCTAGAGACTGCCGCATTCACTTTAAATAGGGCTCCGTCGAAATTCGTTGAGACGACACCGTATGAATTATGGTTTGGGAAGAAACCTAAGCTGTCGTTTCTAAAAGTTTGGGGATGCGATGCTTATGTCAAGAAACTTCAACCTGAAAAGTTCGAACCCAAATCGGAAAAATGTGTCTTCATAGGATACCCTAAAGAAACCATTGGGTATACCTTCTACCTCAGATCCAAAGGCAAGCTCTTTGTTGCCGAGAATGGATCCTTTCTAGAGAAAGAGTTTCTCTCGAAAGAAATAAGTGGGAGGAAAGTAGAACTCGATGAAGTATTACCTCTTGAACCGGTAAGTGGCGCAGCTCAAGAAAATGTTCCTGAGGTGCCTCCACCGACTAGAGAGGAAGTTAATGATGATGATCATGAAACTTCAGATCAAGTTGCTACTGAACTTCGTAGGTCCACGAGGACACATTCCGCACCAGAGTGGTACGGCAACCCTGTCCTAGAAATCATGTTGTTAGACAACGGTGAACCTTCGAACTATGAGGAAGCGATGGCGGGCCCAGATTCCGACAAATGGCTGGAAGCCATGAAATCTGAGATAGGATCCATGTATGAAAACGAAGTATGGACTTTGACTGACTTTCCCGATGATCGGCGAGCCATAGAAAATAAATGGATCTTTAAGAAGAAGACAGATGCGGATGGTAATGTAACCATCTATAAAGCTCGGCTTGTCGCTAAGGGTTATCGACAAGTTCAAGGGGTTGACTACGACGAGACTTTCTCACCCGTAGCGAAGCTGAAGTCCGTCCGAATCATGTTAGCAATTGCCGCATTCTATGATTATGAGATATGGCAAATGGATGTCAAAACGGCATTCCTTAATGGTTTCCTTAAGGAAGAATTGTATATGATACAGCCGGAAGGTTTTGTCGATCCTAAGAATGCTGACAAGGTGTGCAAGCTCCAACGCTCGATCTATGGGCTGGTGCAAGCATCTCGGAGTTGGAACATTCGTTTTGATGAGATGATCAAAGCGTTTGGGTTTACGCAGACTTATGGAGAAGCCTGCATTTACAAGAAAGGGAGTGGGAGCTCCGTAGCATTTCTCATATTGTATGTCGATGACATACTGTTGATGGAAATGATATAGAATTCTTGGAAAGCATAAAGGCCTACTTGAACAAGTGTTTTTCAATGAAGGATCTTGGAGAAGCTGCTTACATATTAGGCATCAAGATCTATAGAGATAGATCGAGACGCCTCATTGGTCTTCCACAGAGTATGTACCTTGACAAGATATTGAAGAAGTTCAAAATGGATCAGTCAAAGAAGGGGTTCTTGCCTGTATTGCAAGGTACGAGATTGAGCATGGCTCAATGCCCGACCACGGCAGAAGATAGAGAAAAGATGAGTGTCGTCCCCTATGCCTCGGCCATAGGGTCTATCATGTATGCTATGCTGTGTACTAGACCTGATGTAAACCTTGCCGTAAGTTTGGTAGGAAGGTACCAAAGTAATCCCGGCATGGAACACTGGACAGCGGTCAAGAATATCCTGAAGTACCTCAAGAGGACTAAGGATATGTTTCTTGTTTATGGAGGTGACTAAGAGCTCGTCATAAAGGGTTACGTCGATGCTAGCTTCGACACAGATCTGGATGACTCTAAGTCACAAATCGGATACGTGTATATTTTGAATGGTGGGGCAGTAAGCTGGTGCAGTTGCAAGCAAAGCGTTGTGGCGGGATCTACATGTGAAGCGGAGTACATGGCAGCCTCGGAGGCAGCACAAGAGGCAATCTGGGTGAAGGAGTTCATTACCGACCTAGGAGTCATACCCAATGCGTCGGGCCCGATGACTCTCTTCTGTGACAACACTGGAGATATTGCCCTTGCCAAGGAGCCCAGGTTTCACAGGAAGACCACGCATATCAAGCGTCGCTTCAACTCCATTCATGAAAGTGTTCAAAATGGAGACATAGATATTTGTAAAGTACATACGGACCTGAATGTGGCAGATCCGTTGACTAAACCTCTGCCTAGAGCAAAACATGATCAACACCAGAACTGCATGGGTGTTCGATTCATCACAATGTAACTAGACTATTGACTCTAGTGCAAGTGGGAGACTGTTGAAAATATGCCCTAGAGGCAATAATAAAATGGTTATTATTATATTTCTTTGTTCATGATAATTGTCTATTGTTCATGCTATAATTGTGTTATCCGGAAATCGTAATACATGTGTGAATACATAGACCACAACACGTCCCTAGTGAGCCTCTAGTTGACTAGATCGTTGATCAAAAGATAGTCATGGTTTCTTGACTATGGACATTGGATGTCATTGATAACGGGATCACATCATTAGGAGAAAGATGTGATGGACAAGACCCAATCCTAAGCATAGCTCAAAGATCGTGTAGTTCGTTTGCTATAGCTTTTCCGAATGTCAAGTATCATTTCCTTAGACCATGAGATTGTGCGACTCCCGGATACCGTAGGAGTGCTTTGGGTGTGCCAAACGTCACAATGTAACTGGGTGACTATAAAGGTACACTACAGGTATCTCCGAAAGTGTCTGTTGGGTTGGCACGAATCGAGACTGGGATTTGTCACACCGTATGACGGAGAGGTATCTCTGGGCCCACTCGGTAATGCATCATCATAATGAGCTCAATGTGATCAAGTGGTTGATCACGGGATCGTGCATTACGGTACGAGTAAAGTGACTTGCCGGTAACGAGATTGAACAAGGTATTGGGATACCGACGATCGAGTCTCGGGCAAGTAACGTACCGATTGACAAAGGGAATTGCATACGGGATTGATCGAATCCTCGACATCGTGGTTCATCCGATGAGATCATCGAGGAGCATGTGGGAGCCAACATGGGTATCCAGATCCCGCTGTTGGTTATTGACCAGAGAGTCGTCTTGGTCATGTCTGCGTGTCTCCCGAACCCGTAGGGTCTACACACTTAAGGTTCGGTGACGCTAGGTTGTTGAGATATTAGTATACGGTAACCCGAAAGTTGTTCGGAGTCCTGGATGAGATCCCGGACGTCACGAGGAGTTCCGAAATGGTCCAGAGGTGAAGGTTTATATATAGGAAGTCATGTTTAGGCCATCGAGAAGGTTTTCGGGGTAATCGGTATTGTACCGGGACCACCGGAAGGGTCCCGGGGGTCCACCGGGTCGGGCCACCTATCCCGGAGGGCCCCATGGGCTGAAGTGGGAGGGGAACCAGCCCCAGATGGGCTGGTGCACCCCCCCATGGGCCTCCCCTGCGCCAAGGGTTGGAAACCCTAGGTGTGGGGGCGCCCCACTTGGCTTGGGGGGCACTCCACCCCCTTGGCCGCCCCCCCCCCTTGGAGATGGCATCTCCTAGGGCCGGCGCCCCCCTAGGGGTCCTATAAATAGTGGGGGGAGGGAGGGCAGCCGCACCCTAACCCCTGGCGCCTCCCTCTCCCTCCCGTGACACCTCTCCCTCTCCATGAGCTTGGCGAAGCCCTGCCGAGATCACCGTTGCTTCCACCACCACGCCGTCGTGCTGCTGGATCTTCATCAACCTATCCTTTCCCCTTGCTGGATCAAGTTGGAGAAGACATCTTCCCAACCGTACGTGTGTTGAACGCGGAGGTGCCGTCGTTCGGCGCTTGGTCATCGGTGATTTGGATCACGATGAGTACGACTCCATCAACCCCGTTCTCTTGAACGCTTCCACGCGCGATCTACAAGGGTATGTAGGTGCACTCCCCTCTCCCTCGTTGCTAGATGACTCCATAGATTGATCTTGGTGATGCGTAGAAAATTTTAAAATTCTGCTACATTCCCCAACAGTAATGTCAGGATTTGAGAAGACGCCTAGTATGGATCTTTTCCTTCATTTGTACAATACTAGACATATATCACATCGACGGGAAGGTTTGGCACCTCAATGTCGGCTCTTCGCCACCAGGAGCTGTAGGTGGTTCCAAGGGTTGGGCTGTTCGCCCATTAATGCGGTACGTGAGCTGGGTTCAGAACGTCGTGAGATAGTTCGGTCCATATCCGGTGTGGGCGTTAGAGCATTGAGAGGACCTTTCCCTAGTACGAGAGGACCGGGAAGGACGCACCTCTGGTGTACCAGTTATCGTGCCTACGGTAAACGCTGGGTAGCCAAGTGCGGAGAGGATAACTGTTGAAAGCATATAAGTAGTAAGCCCACCCCAAGATGAGTGCTCTCTCCTCCGACTTCCCTAGAGCCTCCGGTATCACAGCCGAGACAGCGACGGGTTCTCCACCCATACGGGGATGGAGCGACAGAAGTATGGAAATAGGATAAGGTAGCGGCGAGACGAGCCGTTTAAATAGGTGTCAAGTGGAAGTGCAGTGATGTATGCAGCTGAGGCGTCCTAACGAACGAACGATTTGAACCTTGTTCCTACACGGCCTGATCAAATCGACCAGGCACTTGCCATCTATCTTCATTGTTCAACTCTTTGATGAAAAGATGAAAAAACCAAAAAAAGCTCTGCCCTTCCATCTCTTGGATAGATAGAGAGGGAGGGCATAGGCCTTTGGTGTCCCTTTCAGTCAAGAATTGGGGCTTCACAATTACTAGCCAATATTTATCTCATGCCTTTCCTCGTTCATGGTTCGATATTCTGGTGTCCTAGGCGTAGAGGAACCACACCAATCCATCCGAATTTGGTGGTTAAACTCTACTGCGGTGATGATACTGTAGGGGAGGTCCTGCTGCAAAATAGCTCGATGCCAAAATGATAAAAAGCTTAACACCTCTTATTTGACTTTTTCACTATTTTGAAATAAGAAAAAGATCCAAATCTAAAATTCAAAGGTCGTCTTATTCAAAACCTCAATCATCACATCCCCTCTCTCCCACTTCACACCTCGGAACGCACTGTTCTTATAGAGAGAAAGGCGCTTTCCCATCTTCTTAACCTGAAATGAAGGGGTACCCCCGGGAAGAGATCCAGTGGAGATAGCTGGGCCTGTAGCTCAGAGGATTAGAGCACGTGGCTACGAACCACGGTGTCGGGGGTTCGAATCCCTCCTCGCCCACAGCCTTCCAAAGGGGGAAGGGCCTTTACTTTCCCCCTGAGGGTAGGAAAATCATGATCGGGATAGCGGACGTAAAGTTATTGAACTTAGGTATGCTCTTTCCTTTTGTCGAAGTGGAATCGTAGAACAGAATGTGATACGATGAGATAGAATGCAATAGAAATAGAAACAAGGATAGCGAACGGGTTACCTACTCCTAAGGGTCAAAGCAAGCCCTTTAATTCAATTCTTTATTCTTACATTAAAATTCTTACATTAAAGAATGAATAAAATCTCCCCAAGTAGGATTCGAACCTATGACCAGTCAGTTAACAGCCGACCGCTCTACCACTGAGCTACTGAGGAACAAGGCGGGATTCGACCTCCTAGAGTTCAACTCCCGCTCTCAACCCATGAACAATATGAGTCCGAAGCTTCTTTCGTAACTCCCATAATTTCTTCGTAGTGGCTCCGTTCCATGCCTCATTTCATAGGGAATCCCAAAGTGGCTCTATTTCATTCTATTTCACTTCCTATCACTTCCTATCATTTAATATCCATCCCTATGGTCTTATTGACATAAGAGATGTCATTTATAGTCTATCTCTGTCTATATATGGAAGTCAAGAAATTCTCATCGAAACATCGAGAAATTGTGCATATAGAAAACTCCAAAGAAAGAAAAAAAGGAGACCCATGCCATGATTTTCAAATCTTTTCTATTTAGTAGTCTGAGTTTCTCGATGAGGATAGTTAATTCGGTCGTTGTGTTCGGACTCTATTATGGATTTCTGACTACATTCTCCACAGGTCCCTCTTAGATCTTCTTTCTCCAATCTTGGATTAGGGAAGAAGGAGATATTCGCGACTACTGGTGATTTCATTATGGGGCAGCTCATGATCTTCATATCAATCTATTATCCACCTCTGTATCTATTCTTTCTTAGCTAAACAGGTGGAAGATCTATCCAATTTGGTTATATTATATCATGGACTCGAAAAACAGATCTGAATTTGACTGAAATGCACGATCTTCACAGGTATCATTTTTCACGATACCTAAAAGGTGGAATAGCGATTTTCGAACCATTTCCTATAAGAAAATGGTTTCCATTACTTTGAGAAATGGATTCTTACATCAAACTATAGCTATTGCATTAAAGAAGAAAAGAAACTAATAGAAGTCGAAGACGCGGAATGATAGTGAATAGAGAGAAAGATTCTTCTGATTTTCTTGTTTCTATCTACTAGATGCCGTAGAGAATTGAGAATTTTCATGTCTTTCAATTCTCGTACTCGTAATTGGAAAGTTATGGAAGGAGACCCATCATTTTGCAATGAAAACAACATATAAAACTCTGGACAATTTCGAAATCAGGCCAAGCGTCTTAATACATATGCAAAAAAATTCATTATTGGCCCACCATTGATTAGAAGATTTAGCTTGTATGAATCGCTATTGGTTTGATACAAATAATGACAATCGTTTCAGTATGTTAAGGATACAGATGTATCCACAATTCATTTAGTGTTACTCAATAGTCTATTTCTTATATCATATCTCTATCCCGTGAAATTCTCGAGCCAAAAGATGGATGCATATGCTGTGTTTCATTTTGCTAAATGATATCAATTAAATGGTGTATCAATTCCATAAATTGCATCTAGCAATAAATAAATCAGAAAAATTCTTTCTAATATTTTA